>NW_013668034.1:38326-49365 GCF_000517525.1 Limulus polyphemus | reverse complement strand
TAGATAAATCTAAAGTTAATTTTCCTATACTGAAAATGTATTTCTGATAGATACTTAACTCCTCTCACAAGATTACCTATTCTCCTTCAGTGCTGCCCTCTATATGCAAACATTTTCTTTATGCATGCCACAAGCCTTGCACTCCCCCCCTGTTAGAATTAGTACATTCCAACATGTTTCTCAGGCAAATCATCATGTGTCATCTATTAACCAATAGTAGCATAGTATGCTCACGTGATTCCCCCTACACTCCTCTACCGAATCTTCACTTTGAAATTTGGCAGAAGGTGAGAGCACCAGAGAAGTGGGGAGGAAGAGTGGGAAGAGGTAAATACCTACTGGAAATACATTTTCAGTATAAGAAAATTATAATTCTGATACGGTACTTATCTTCTCCCACAAGATTAGTTTGAATCCCACACAGGAGGAGGAGAAACCAGTGCGAGGGAATAACAGAAGCATCCCCGAAAGCATCCAAAGGATACCCCTGACCATGAGAGAAAGAGATCAGAGGAGGGGAACCACACCACTTCTGAGCCAGGTATACTCTTTGCCCTTGTGTAAAATTCGTAAAGCAAACAGGCGGAAATCGCGAGGTGTAGTGTAACTAGAGCAAGTCAGACCGTACTCAGCAAATCAACTACATCTAAAACCTCACCAACATCCACCAGAAGGTAGGATGAGGATCATACCATCTTCACCTCCAACCCAAGAATTGGGGATTAAGATCCATTCCAATTCCTTGGTACTACACAAGGATCAACAACCTACAGCAATCTAGGACTGGCCATCTGGCATCGAGAGGATGGATTCAACTTGTGCAAGGACTTATGGTGGTTGGTTTACATCATCCAGAAGGGTGACAGATCAACTTCTGTGATAGTGTAAATAGTATCAGGAGGCCATGTCGCATCTACACCAGCAGAACACACCGCTCTACTCTCGACTCAATGGTTATAGCCAAATTGTTAGGGGAACCCATTCAGGAGGGTTTCTCCATGGTCAACCACCTCATCGGCTTGGAACTGGAAAGTGGCAAGGACTCCCATACTTCACTTGAAGAAGGGTGTTGAGAATGCCTTGGAGAGTTCAGAAGTACGTCATCACCAGACATATTGCAATGGCTGACCACGATACCCTATTTTGAAAAGCAGACTATACCGAGTTATTTACTCAAGGTATGGGCAGCTATCCCCCTTCTGCTTTACCCATGCCATCCATGGGTGGTACAGTCCAGAATAGACATATTTATGTAAACAACTATTGCAAAGTAGATAACATTCCAGAGATTTTGTGGAATGCCTCATCTCTACTGTGACCATGCAGAGCCATGGATGAGAGACTGATGCAGAAGGGAGGGAAACAGTGGAAGAGGGAAAGATGGTGAGAAGAGTAGACATTGGAGCCTCGGAAAGGTTGTGCTGGCCAATGGGGTACAATCAAGAGGACCCAACAAAGAGTGGAGTGTACCAGAGAAATCACCCAGTGAAGTAAACAGATGGGAGGGTACACATAAAGGTATTTGTGAGACCAATCCTGGCTGAAGGCATCAACAGCCAGAGCCTGTGGATGCAGGACAGGTGAGCAAAAGGGGTAACTTTGTATTAAGGCCCATGGCAAATACATTGAATTGGGGGAGAACCCCCATAGGAGGTAAAAGTCTCTGAAGATTATCAGATCTAATGACCACTTCACGAGATAGATTCGTTCTGGACCTAAAATACAATCTGCTACCGGCACATGAGAAGATGAATGTGATGTACCTGGGCACGGTATAGAAGATCTAAGTTCTGGAAACAAAGATCTCTGGACCTAGTGCTCCCTTGGTGGTTGATATGAGCCACCACCGTAGTTATTGAAACGAACCCTCACCAGACTGTGACATCAAGAGAAAGGAAGTGATATAACGCCCGATGACTTCCAGAAGTTTGAGAACATTGAAATGCAAGGCGAATTCGTCTGAAGTCCTACGGTCCAACGAACCCAGCCCCCCCACCATCCCTGAAAGAAAGCGTCTATGAACAGATGGACATCTGGACTCCGGGGAGGAAGTGGCACACCTGCCGACATATGGGCTTTGTTGAGCCACCACAACAGATCGACTCTAGGTGAAGGAGAAAGTGAAATGGTGGCAGAAGGAGGATCCCATGCAATGTTCCATTGTTTGTGAAGTATCAGCTGCAGGGATCTTATATGGACACGATCAAGGGACCAATGCAGTCATGGAAGACCACTTTCCCCAAAACGATAGAACCTCTTGAGCAGTAAGTGACCGAGCTGAGAGGGCATGGTGAACTAAAAATTCCATATAACTAAAGCGTAAAGGAGAAGGGAGAGTTTGACTGATGTTGGTGTCAAAGAAGACCCCCAAATGCACTAAGTATTGGGTGGGTCAAAGGACCAACTTCTCCAATTTTATCAACCAGCCCACTCAGGCTTTCACAGAAAGGTGTTGGTGAGTGTGATTGTTCGACTCCTGCTCAGAATGAGCTAGAAGTAGCCAGTCATTTATGTAATGATGAAACCGCAACCCCAAAGTATTAATATGATGAGCAAAGGCCCGAATGATGGCACAAAACACGTATGGAGCCAATGAAAGTCTGAAGGGGAGAGCCAGAAATTGGTAAACCACCCCTAGATGAACAAACCAAAGATACAGACAAGAGTGAAGGTCTATCGGGATGTGGAGATGAGAATTGGAGACATCCATTTTTGTCATCGAAAATCCTGGGGAAAACACTCATTTCAGGGTGACAAAGAAGTCAAAAGTGAACTTGGAGAGTACAATGAAGTGGTTGAGTCATGACAAATCAATGACTGGTTGCCAATCTCTGGTTTCTTGGGGACCACTAAAAGATAGGAGTAAAACCCCTCCAGGGGATGATGAAGTGGTTCAATAGCCTGCTGTGAAAGCAAATCCTGAACTGCTTCTGATGGATGCTGGCAAGTCACAGGATCTTGAGGAGGAAAGGAAATGGGGTGAGGAGAAACAGGTGGCAGGGAAAGAAATGTGATAGTTGACAAAGGGGAGCCAGCAAAGAAGAAAATCCAACAAACAAGCTACCAAAGGCCCCAAATCCAACTGGTAGTCACCAGTACAGTTGACAGCTAACAATACGTTGGCAATGACCTAGACGAAAAGAAGTATTCAGATTTGAATGAATGGGTGGCTGGTCAAGACAAACGGGCCACAAAAGATAATGGATGGACTGTTGTCGGGCAGATGTTCCTGTGGCTCGATATCACTAGGGATGGTATCAAAGACTTAATGTCAAAGAAAAGGAGCAAGACACAATAAATCCCTGAGATAAGTGGAGGGTAAATTAACATAAGCCAGAATGGAGTCCCTACAAATATGGTCTCACCAACAAAGAAACCACGTATATAGTGACAGAGTCGAGGAAGAAATACAGGGCAAAGTGGAAGAGAGAAGATGAAGGGTATTTGGCAGAAAATCCCTCGAAATTTCTGTGGAGATCCTCCGGGAGGAGATGTACAGAAGACAGATACCAGAGAAGGGTAGTAAGGGTAAGTAGATGAGAATATTGAGCATGTGTGAGACTAACGTGAAATTCAGAAGCCACCCCCCAAAGAGATAAGAAGGAATCCAACAACCGGTGATACAAAAACAGATATTCCTCCCAATGGTAAGCAAGGGCATACTGATAAGAGGCTCTCAGGGGCATAGCATACTGATCCCTTCACCTAACTGGGAGAGAAAGTGATCCACATAGACCCGAATATCAGGAGAGGGAGGAAATACCAAAAATGGTTCAGAAGAATGCTCATGCAACAAAGAAGGAAGAGGGGAATAAGAAATAGGGGAAAAGATACAAAACATCACAAACCTGAGATACAAAATCCGTGAAAGCTGAGGAATGGCTAGGTGAATCTTCAGGCTGGAACCGAGAAGGAATGGCAGACTTGGGAGTAGGAAAAAGACGATCAAAATTGTCATCATTCTGAATAATATCAGCAGAATCTTAAGGAACTCAGGCAATGTCAGGGGACAAAGGGTGACCCAAGTAGTATTCAATCTCCCGACAGACAAAATCAGAAAGATTCACAGTCTTGTCACCTGCACCTGAGGCCTGAGAGAGGAGATTGGTCCTGAAGTGGTAAAGCTGACTTTGGAATTCATAACTCACAAAAACTGCACAAATTGTCTAGTGCACAAAAGCTACGACAATAAACTGTGAGAAATGTGGTAATGTATAACAAATAGAACCACTTGAAACAAAAATCAAAAATGTGTCACATGGGAAGCACAAAGCAGAAAAGAATATGTCTGTACTCAAAAGCAGCCAAATTTCGAAGTGAAGGTTCAGTAAAGGATTGTAGAGGGAGTCATATGCGTCACGTGAGCATACTATGCTACTCTCGGTTAATAGATTATACATGATGATTTGCATGACATGTACTAATTCCAACAAGGGGAGAGTGCAAGGATTGTGGCATGCATAAAGAAAATGTTCGTATATAGAGGGCAGCACTGAACAAAAATAGCTAATCTTATGAACGGAGGTAAGTACCGTATTCGAATTACCTGTTCTTTCTTTCGAGAATGACTTTTTTTATCCTAAGTAGCTTTAAACTCAAAACAACTGTATATATCTATTTATTTTTAAATTTTATTACCCGTTGAACTGTGTCTAACTACTATTTGTGCTATTATAAGTTGTAAATCACTTGGGGCACATTCAGCTCATATTACTATATCGAATTACATTACCCATGAACTTCTCCAAGCTGATCATGTGCATCCTTCTAAAACATTTTCTTATATTATTATTATTATTATTATTTTACCTAATCTAACCTTAACTAAAAAGTTTCCTATTTTTACATTGTAGTTACTTTTTATAATAATAAATAAATAAATACATATGAAAAACAAAAAACAAAGTTCTTATCTAGGTCATCTTTTTTTTTGCTGTCAGCAGTCAATAAAACTTAAGCCTACTTTTTTTTTAAAAATATATTAATGGTAGTACTGTACTAAATAATTTTTAGTTAATTAAATAATGCACCAAAGAACAAAGAATAATAAAATGTGAAAGCAGGTAATGTCCCATAACAAATTCATCCAAGCTAGTCCATGTGTTTCCCATGGAAATGAAGCTTGTACTGAAAGAAAAACTGACAATCCTCTCTACAAAAAAACAATGTAACATATGTCATTTGATATATGAAAATATGAGCTTCCTAACTGTCATACATAATATAGTATTAAATGTAAGAGAGAGCTATTGACAAATCCTGAAAGAGAAGATATGACAGGTAGGTGTTGTAAGAGGGGTCAGATTTTTTGTTTGATGGCTCAGTAATCAAACAAGATTGAAGACTATGAAAATTATGCTTTGCCTGAGCAATGACAACATTATAATGAGTAATTTACATTAAATTTCATACTTCTTGGAGGGGTGGTAAATAAATTAGAGAAAAAAATGTCAAATTTCTCTCACTAGAGGAAATTCAGAATTTGTTTTTTAGTATTGTCTTACAAAATTAAGAAATTAAAACTTATATACTATTAAAATATGGATTATTACCTACAATTTTATGCTATGCTGATTGGTATAACATGAACAAAAAGAAGCTTAATTAAATTTTGAATGTAACTCACTAAAAACCTTGTGACATGCCCAGTAAAAGATGCCCGTAGTGAAAGGGTTAACAAAGAGAATAGAAAATAATTCTATGATGTCAAAATATCTAGCTGTAATAACATCTACTCTTATGTCAAAGTATTTTCTTCTACAAGAGTTTACGTATCATCTAAAAGTAATGAAGATTGTAAAGTAAACCAGGACAATTTATCATGTATAACATTCATATTCTCTACATAAATATTTTAAGTACCTCACTGCACTTAGTCTCATTTTTCTTGTCTTTTCCAGCAGTAGATTGTCTATTTAGACTTTTATATATTTCTTCTACAGTGAAGGAGCTAGCATCCATCTCGAGAGGACTGATCCCAAGAGAAGTACTGTTCTTGATATTACTTTCATCTTCAGTAGCTCCCAATGGTTTAGCTGGTATAAATAGCTGAGAGTAGAGGAGTTCACTTGCCTGATGACTTGCCAATACTGATTTCTAACAAAGCAAAAATAAAAGTAGAAAAATAAATAATGTGGAATCCTTTGTGATAATATTTTCTAGCTTTTCTGGTATTAGTCGAGATTATAGTTAATGTCAAGTGAGTGAAAAAGGTATCGACTCTGTATTACCAATTTGATAAATACAAATTTTTCTGGACTTTCCTTATTTATTTTGTCTAAATCATCTATTAATTGCTAAAATGACAAACTGAACTATACTCATGATAATTCTGTTTCTACACTTATTGTCTATAGTAAATAAATAACAGTTGGGAGGGAATAGAAAAAAAGTGGGATCTCAATAACCATTAAAGTTATGCTTGTTGGGACAAACTGTAAAAAACTCAATTTCACATAATGGCAGCCTTTCCCTACTCAATTTAAACCCAAATAAATTAATGGTGGGAAAAAAAAGCCATGTGTCAGTCTAAAAATTTATCCGTTTAAATAATATAATACTGAAAATTAAACATGCCACATAAGCTTAATATCTTGAAATATTACAGATTTTAGATTTTCTATCTATAAGACAATGAACTAACTCAAAATCTCACATACTGAAGGTTTTAACCATGAATGAGTGTTCATTTGAAAGATAATTTCAAAATATGGACACATGGTAAAAGTTGAATTTAGGCCAAACTACAAAACTGTGATTAACTTCAGAATTCTGTAGGGCCTTAAGTTTAAAGAAATTATCAGCCATAATATTATTGCATTTGTGGTTCCTCTTAATAAATTGTTTTCTTTAGTCCTACTTCTAAATTAAGAGAAAAACATAGGTTATAATTTTAAATGCATACTTTCACTTGGCAATAGGCATTGGCATAAAACATCAATTCAAGCATCTGTTTTCTTTGTTTGTTTTTTTTTCATTTTTCTGCCCAAAATTTTATTATTTTACAGTTTTTGACATCATCCGAGACATGGGATTATTTTCTTTCTCGCAATCTACTTGCCATAAAGCTTTCTTCCTTTCTTACATAGGTACAAAGGAACTTAAAAGTTGTTATAACACCTCATGTCAATATGATACATATGTAGACAGTATAGGACTTTTGATGTCATTTAGTTACGGTATTTTGTTATTTGTAAGCCACAAAAAGATAATCAATTAACCCAATGAGTTCCCTTCATTTTTATTTCTTTTCCTGATGTAATTGTCTTGGCAGATAATTTTGTGTGTGTGCAATAACTAGTTTTGTAGCTCAAATTTGAGGCCAAGCCATCAATGAATGCTAGGATCATACTTTGCTGTTGGTCAAAAAGTAAATGTTGTTTTACTGAACACAGGTTCAATATTATATATACATGCCACAAATAAACTTTATGTATAAAACAGTGGTTTTCAAGGTGTGGTCTGTGAGGGTCCTCCAGGTAGTCTGTGGGCTAGTCCAAAATGCAAGACTCTAACATCTAATGCTATGGCTGAGGCCATACAAGAAAACAGAACAGGAAGGGTAGGAGGTTCTGGGACCTTTTGCCCCACTGAAGTGATCCACAGATGAAATGCTTGAGAACCACTAAAATAAAATGGAGTGAGGTAAATACTATCTATTTATAATACTTTAGATGATTTTTATTGCACCGTTTCTTTTGACAAAGTGACCTAGTGTACACATCACACACCTACTTATGATAAAAGTGTCAACACTGACTATCAGTTCAGCCATTACACAAAGCATGCATAATGGTGTAGTAAATGGCTATGTTATGCAGTAGCTTTTATTGTATTATAAACCATAAGTTGATCAAAAAAATTTTGTTTCAAAAGGGTCAGATATCATGTCGTGTTTGAAATGTTTATGTTTGAGACTTGGTGATGGTTACGAGTTATTAATGCCTATTAATAAAATTATAAACCTGGCAGTTAAAAGGCTGTGTTGGTCCAATATGCCATTATTGTAACTGGTAGGGGTTAATCAAGGATGGTAGGTAAGTATTAGCAGTTCTGAGTAGCAGTAAATGAAACTTTTTTACTACAGGAAAATTCATGCACATCACAGAACCAAGAAATAGTTGAACTCACAGCTAGCAATCTGATGAAGCTAGTTATAAAATTATGAAATTGATAATTTAGAAACAGTATGCAAATATGAATTTAACAATATTTTTTCTTTGGTTTACATAAACTCTCATTTTATTGAAATACTACTTATAACATTAGAAAATATTTGACGTTGCTTTAATTTTTGGTATTTAAGTGTCTTCAGATATCAATAGCTAAATTCCTGACAGCTTAGATAGAAACATTGCAATCAATGAATCAATTTCCTCAGAAATCTAGTACACACACAATGAAAAATTTAGACCCAAATTGCTTTGTCAGCTTCTACATGTATATTTTCTTTTTATACAGTTCTTTTACTTCAGGCAAAAGCTCATACTTTTGGTACTAGTCTAGTTAAACCATTTATAACTTTATATTTGGTACACGTATAAAGACAATTTTGTTTTTGTAAAGCTAGGAACTGGCACCAAAGTCAGCTGTATGACTAAACCACTGACTGTGTTTGGTACAAAGTTGGTTAAGAAGTAATTATGGCTCAAATTAAAAATAGAATAGGGAACTATATTAAATTCTAAATTCAATTGTGGCCAAAGACCCAGATAACTAACTAGATACAGCAATACTTAAGGAATAATAAACACTTTTAATATGTAAATTTGTTCCTTGTTTAAATATACGTAATGGATTATCTTGACTAATTTTGTCTTTTCTTACATACACTCTTTATTACATGCTATTTCAATTGATAGAATACACTAATACTTTGCAATAAGATACTGGCTTTAAAACTTATTTACACCTAGTACAGTGTTACACTGCATTTCAAATAAAATGCACTTTTATAAGAGTATTCTAGATACTTACATATAATTGTAAGCTTTCATAATCTTTCAGCAATGAACTATGTTTGACATCAGAATATCTTACAATGTTTGTATCTTCTTGGACATTTGAAGAGTGATTATCAATCTATATCAATGAAAATGTTTGATAAGTACATCAGCAGAATGTTAATATTACGACTTTTTTGTTCATCAATCTTTATTGTGTGGAAAAAAAAAAGAGTAAAACAAGTCACATATAATAATCATAACCATAATATACACTGTTAATATGTAATTTTTTAATTCAAAAGTGTAACATGAGCTACACATTTGCTAAGTTATTTACAACTTGTGTGGCAGAAATATTAGTTAGACATGTTTCAAAGGGCAATAAAACAATAACATTTAATTATAAATAGATGTATACTCTTACGAGTTTAAAGCTATTTAGGATAAACAAATGTAGTTTCATGTTACAATTTGAAGCCATTATAAAAAGAGAAAAAGGGTATTTTATATTTATTTTGATTTTTGTTGGTGGTTACAACATTGGCCAAATTTGTTAGGATAGAGAAATAACAGATAAGATATAAAGTTGTACAGAGAAAAAAATGTTTCAAATTTATTTTGGAGATTTTAGATTAAGAAAATGAAATTTGAGAATTTACATATGAAAAAAAAGTATTTTTAATCTTAACCCGAAAGCTATGGATTTTCCTACAGGTAGAGTTCAGAGAGCATGTTATCATATTTGTAGACTTACGTCCAAAATTTTATTGAACTAGTATTTCATGAATGTAGGGCAATAAGTTTGGCATCAAATTGTAGATTATAATTCAAATTTTAATATTATTCATTAGATAATTTCTAAAAGTATTAAAACAAAATTCCCAAATATCGATTTTTGTGTGTCACATGCATGTCAAATGCAGCTTTGGTTCAAATTAGGTGTGTTAATGTCAAAATACAAAGTTCATAGTTTTTAATAAATAAAAACTCAAATTACTGATATTGACAAGCTAGAATATAAAATATTCATGTGTTTAACCAATCAAAAGCTCAGAATTTCCTTCAAATGGTTTACTCAGCCCTTGGAATGTGTCTATTCACTAAGAATAGTCTTTTTGTTTCGAAGATCGAAGAAAAGAAATAAGACAAAATGGTGGTTGAAAAATGATATATTTTAGACCCAGGTACTGCTTAGTTAGTAAGCCTGATAAATTAAAGTGAAATTCCGTAGTAATGATATAGAAATTTCTAATTTTTTGTTATTTCAAAATTCATATATAAAATCGAAAAAAATATTTTGTTTTACATCCTCCACATACAAAACTTGACAAGGCTTAGAATGCTCGGTACAGCAAGCAAGTACAATCTTTGTAACAATCATAGGTATTAGATATCATTGTTTTCTATATTCCTTTATTTACTGTTCTATGTTTTAAGAAAAAATCTAAATTTATGAATTTATTTGTAAATAATAATAATGTATATACACATGTAATATATTATAACCGAAATGTGATTGTATTTTACAAAATACAAGATCACTAAAACAAAGCTAAAACAGTTTCACCTTGTAAAGGCCAGTTTTATGCTACTGGATACGGTAACATGAGCTGCATGTGTGACACGTGATTGCAACTTGTGTAATGTTAGTCAGACATGGCAATAAAATAAATAAATATAAATAGATGGATAAATTGATGAGATTTAAGCTATTTACAATAAACATTTGTGGCTTCATGTTACAATTTGTAGCCATTCTAGAAAGATAAAAGTATATTTTAGATCTATTTCCTAATCTTTTATGGTGGTTACAAGGTTGGTCAAATTGACCAAACTCATAGAGAGATAATATAAAGAAAATTCCAGATAAGATATAAAGTTTTCTAAAAAAACATTTGATAATTAACTGGAGGTTATAGAGATTTTGCAAATGAAATTTGACAACTTTATGATGCATAAAAATATTTTTAATCTTAAAATCAAAATTACTTTGCATGTTGGATAGTCAGCATTACAAAAAGAAAAAAATAGCATGGGCAAATCTTTAATTAAACATCTTAAAACGTAATTAAAAAAACTACTGATATTTTGTGT
>NW_013668034.1:26724-37326 GCF_000517525.1 Limulus polyphemus | reverse complement strand
ATGCATGGGCAAATCTTTAATTAAACATCTTAAAACGTAATTAAAAAAATCTGATATTTTGTGTATGAAATCTTTGTAATGTTTATTGATAATCTGCAAAATTTCGTGAAGATACACATACATTATAAAAATGACTGCTCTCATGGTTATGAGCTGGGTGGATTCCACCCAGACCATAGTCAAAGAGTTAACATGAAAATCACTTTGAACTCAGAGCAGTCAATACTTTGACTCCACATATTCATGGAGAAATTTTTTAGTGAAAATAATTCATTAAAAATTGCAACTTTTTTTTTGTCTATAAATGGCTCTTGATGCTTACTGAAAGCTTGCAAAATTTCATGACTCTACACAAAACATTAAAAGTTATAGTATGGAAACTATAAAGGTCATACTGAGTTCAACTTTTAGGTCAAATCAACCAAGGCCATCATGAGAGAGTTAATACAGAAAAGGGGGGAGGGTTGAGCTGAAAAAAATCTTTTAATTTTTTTTGGTTGTTGTTGAATTGACAAGATTCTAGGTGTAATTTCTTACCTTTTTTTAAATTACTGACAATCAGAGATCAGACTAATTAATGAAGACACTCATCAGTTGTTACAGAGCAAAATTCATACCTGTTCTGGTAAAATATCCTGTACACAAGAGTTGACAAATGTAGAACTTGTAGAATTCTTAGATAACCCATTTGCACCAGCATCATATGCTCCCCTGAAAGAAACATATCTGTAATCAATACTTAAGTATATGACAATTATTTTAACTTTTGCAAGATCATTACAGACTCTCAAAACAGTAAAACAAATGTAAATGTTCATATAACCTGATGTAGTTCTATAGAAAAAAAATTTATACCAATATTTCAACAAAATCAACCATATTCTTAATTATTTTTTAATCAAATGAATTTAGCACTACAGAAAAACAACCATGTCTCAATATTTCATAAAAATCAACCATATTCTTATTTCAATTTTTAATCAACCATCAAGTAAGCAATTATTTTAAGAACTGAATATGAGAAGAAAATATTTTTATTTTACTTTTATAAATACTGGTAATTAAAATAGTCTGTGTGTGTAAACTGTTCACATCAAGTTTGGAATTTTGGAACGAGCTTGACAAATTATTGATAACTATTATTAAATTCCTCAGAAATCAATCACATAGCAAGATTCATCTGTTTACACCAATCTAAATTTTTGACTATCTAAAAAAAAGATAACATCATTTGATTCAGGAACATTTTTACGTAGTCTTTTTTTCTATTCTTTTGAAAACAAATCTTATTGAACTGCCATTTAATAATTAAACAGAATTAAATTTAATAGATAAAAACCTGGCTAACAAACTATTTTTTATTAGCATTTTCATGATATACTTACACCTTACAATAATTTTTTGAAAAAGAATCTTGACTGGCTTTTTTTCTTTCACTTTTTGCCGACATGTCACTATTTGACACATTGAGCACAGCAGTTTCAAACTTCAGAGTAGAACCTGAAATCAAAATAGACATTTCAGTAAAAATAAATATATACTGATCAATCTAATACTTTAGGACATCCAAAAATTATACATCACACACACACACACACCAAAGTTCAATCAGTAAAAATAACAAAACTTTTTTCTTCTTCTGAGTAGTGTTTCTTCCTCTCTCAGACAACTAAACTAAGAATTTTGTAATAGTGACTACACACAAAACTGCAATAGTTCATTCTTCAAGTTTTCATGAATTAGGCATTCTGCCTATACCAATCCACTTACTCAATCTACCTACATACTTCAAGAGAATTATACACACACAGCTCAACTAAATTAACTATATATATATATACACACATTTACAAAGAAAAAGAGAGAGTGATTAACTAAATATTACCATGTCATTTAAACTTTTTAATAGATTCGGAATTTCACTTTTAGGATTGAAACTAATATAAAATAAAATCATGTACCAATTTTCCCAGAACCTTCATGTGACATGTTGTGCATGTATAAGAACTTGCATAAACTCTACTTTCACATTATAATTTACATGTCTTAGTTGCAGTCATCGTGAAAACCAGCATATTGCCCAGTTGTATGTAGATGGGTGGTAATGTATTTCATGGGTAACTACCTTCTTGTAATTCATTATTTCTTGAAATGTAAAATCCAGATCCATTATACCTATCTTAGAAATACTGATAGCCAGAATACACACACACTAAGAAGGAGGTGGGCAATAGGAAGAGTTAATATTATAGAAAATATATATATATTACAACAATGGAAGGCAACCTAGATCACACTAAAGATGCACTCAGGCAGAATTGGAATTAAACGGAGCACCAGAAATAATCAAAGAACTGGAAAATGAGTGCTGGGAAACAGCCTTGTATAAAGACTGAGTTAAACCTCTTGCAACGGGTAGGTTAAAGTACGCATTTCATGAACTTTTATAGTTACATTAAAAATTTAATTAAACTACTTTGTTTTTGATGTACAGGAATAAATTTGGCATCAAAACATAGTTAATAAATCAAATTTCAATATTACTGAAGTTTTAAGTTCTTAATTTTATAAAATATTTTTAGAAAATCCTCTATCTCCTTTAGTATGAGAATTAGGACATTCGATCTCCAGATCTTCCCCTTTCCTATTTATTTATCCCCCTTACTCTGAAGTACAGAATGTAAATTACTCATTATAATATAGATATTACCAAGGCAAAGTATAATGTTTATATCTATCAATCTTATTTGTTTATTGTAGTCATAAAATGGAAATCAGACACACTTGCTCCACCCTCTTTTTTTACGAATGGCCAATAATTATTTCTGATGAGTTATACTAAATCATTTATAACCAATAGAAAAGCAATGTTCTAACCCATCAAAGGACATATAATGCTATATTGTTTTCAGTAAGTAATATTGTCAATTTTGTCTTCAGTTTGAAAGTTTATCTCAAGGTGTTCAGGTCAAGCAGCAAAGGGAATTAATTTAAGCCCCTTTTGTCTTAGCTAGAAAGCCAGTTAAATTATTATAGTAATAGGACATTGGTTACTTTGTGCATGTTATTATTTTGTATCCTAGGTGCATCATTCAAGTAAATAATTTTGGGGGTTGGGTGGTTCAAAAATACCTGGGTTGCCTTTATACCTCATATATATATATACATGGGCCCAGGGAATAAATAAGCAGTTAAAAGAGAATAAATAACCTGATATATATTCCATATGTATTGAAGAATAACCACAGATGGCAAATAAATTTCTGAAGCTGAAAAGACAGCAATGTGATGTCAATAAAATTTAAACCTTTAAGTTATCCTCTAATGGGTACATAGACTGGGAAATCAAAAACATGTGACCTGAAAATCACTAATAAGGTGTTCAGATACATCACAATAAATAAGACAGATTAGCTACACAAGACAATTTGTCAGCATGGATGGAACAAGATCCATGGAATGAAATTTTATGTAAAACATAAATAACCTTTTTCACGTCACCTGCAATGTAGCGATGAACATCCCTTCTTCCAAATTATAATTTGTGTCCATCAGGGTAAATAATACAATTAGTGAAAAAAGTGTTTATCTCCACTCACAGCCCAAGTTTTTCAAAGGAAGGTTCTGTCAGGATACGAGTAGAGAGCCTTCTCAGAAAAAATGCACAAGAAACATCAAGGACATAAATGTCTGACCTTCTCCTACCTGGGGCTAACAACAGAAAAGAGTATACATAACTTCAATGAAAAATAAAAGCATAAGCAATTTGCTAAAGGTTCAAAAGCAAACTTCATAAGATAAGATCCAAGTCCAATTAAGCAATGAATTTTGAAAAAAAAAAATCAGTATAAAGTGGAGAAAGATTCCTTCTGTGGCATATATAGCTACTCTATAGTCTGCAATAGAAATAATAGCTAAGCTATGAACAGGAAATGAGAATGTGAAAAATGAGGCAATTTGTTGTGGGGTTGGAGAAAGATGTGAAAAATAATTTCTAAGGCACCAAATCATGATTACAGCAAAGCAAGATTAGTAGATATTCAGGGATGAACACTGCCAAGACTCAAGCAACAGAAGAAAGAATTTGGCTTTTCTAATAAAGAACTGCATAACAATCACTTGTGAAGCTCTATATGACTCTCGCTGTTGATGAATGTATGGGGTTGACACGGAAGGTATCTTGAAAGAAGTAAAAAGACACTTGAGGCAGAAAATATAGTAGGAAAAACCCATGGTTGAGCCAACCAGAGTGGAGCAATGCAGAGAACCTGACATTCCACGTAACTGTACTTGATCAATATCCAAGGAAGGAGACAAAGAGGATGGTAGGCATAAAGAAAAGATTTTCCTGTGACTGACTTAAAGCATCCACTGCTAGAAACGTGGAGTCTGGAACTGGAGACTAGCAAAGAGGAAGATGGTTGTCTCTTGTTACAAAGGAATTGATCATAAGACAACCTAGCTGTTGGCACAGCTGAGAGGTACAAGGTCCACTCTGAAGGGAGAAGCTAAAATCTCTGGAAATAGAACCTGCCAGAATGTACATAATACCTCACACATAACAGGCTTAGAGATGGGTATGATGTGACTGGAGCCACAGATGAAGAGACAACACAGCAATACAAATGATTGTTCATATATACTCCACCAGTACCACTAAATTGTCTGAGTAAACTAAATCACCTTGATGATGTAGCAAGGATAGGAAATCTTGACAAGCCCACTGAAATGGCCAATGTTCCAAAAGTCTGATGTGAGGTACTGACCTCTGAAGAGACACAAAACTTTAAAGCTGGTGTTTCTCCAAGACAGCACTCCACTTTTGAGAGAAGTATCTGTAAAGAGGTGCAGAACTGGATGAAGTGGAAGAAAAGGGAATTCTGCAGTAGTAAACTCTCAACTGAGCCAAAATTATCTGAAATTATGAATCTAATGTAAGATGACACTGAGATGAAAGATCTCATTAAAGGTGCCTTATGTGAGCAAGACCCAAGGGAATTGCCTCATTAAAAAAAAAAAAGCAATTTCCACAAAGCACACAGGACATCTTTGACTGATGCAAAAGAAGACAGAAGCATACATAAAGACTCCATGGATTGCAAAGCCATAAAAGACAGAAGAAGAATTCCTTGAAATGTGTTAATCAAAAATTGCAGATGCACTAAGTACTGAGTTGGTGAAAAGCAAGACTTGAACTCATGGATAACTCAACTCATGTAAGAAGATAAGAGGTGGTGAACTGAAAGCCAGTCAATGATTGAAGAGATGATTGAGCAAGAATAAGCTAATCATTTATGTAATTATGAAAATCAATATTGAATACATCTAGAAGACCAGCAAGGATTCTGACTACATGTGTGAAGACATAATTAGTTGAAGTAAAACCAAAAGGAAGTGCCATGAAGTGATAAATCTTTCCTCTATGATAAAAGTGAAGAAATGTTGGATGAATTGAAATGTGTAGATAAGTATTTTTGATATTCACTTTCTTCATATATAGATGAGAGAGCTTCTGTAAAATCCTCAGGTTTGGCAACTGGAAAAGTGTAGTATCTGCATAACGGATGAGAGAGGGAAGATATATTTCTTGTTATAGGTTATTTAATAGAGTACTAGAACGAGAAAAAATGAGCAGCTTTATAGGTGTAATGTAAATTGCATTCTGTTCAAGTTGAAGATCTGTTTGGGTTTAGGTTGTTGGTTATAAGGGAAGGCTTTCAGCAGAAATGTGTTACAGACAACCACACGAAATTGATGCAATTAATGAGAAACTCTACACCTACAGCTGCTAATGAGGTGATAATCATGGGGAAATTTAACTTAAGGAAAATAGACTGGGAAATGTTGAAGTCAAATCATAAGGGAGACAGGTTTTTTAGAAACTGTTCCAGATGGGTTTTTTTTCACCAATTGGTCAGGGAACCTTTTAGGAACAATGTTTTTTTAGAAATTTAGAAAAAGGATAATATGGGATAGGAAGAATAAAATAAAAATGTTTCCTTATTGTTAAAATGGCATTATCTGATGATGCCACATTTTTACAATGATGAAACATTTTTATTTGATATCTTTTTTTTCTATCCATTTTAGCTGTTTTTGGAATTTTAAAAATATTGTAGCATGTGGAATACATCCAACAACTATATCTGTAATGCTTTTTTGAGATCTACTATTAATGTCTCATATAGAAATGGTTGATAAGAGTAGAGATGGGTAACATCGAGGTGCAAGTGATCACTTCTCAATTAAGTTTGATGTTTTGGAGATTGGGAGTAATGAGATTTTTGGTTCCAAATTTAAAATAATAATAATAAAAAAATTGAAGGAATGAGACAAGAGTTATTTGTCATGAATTTGGCAACTGAAATAACTGTAGATATTGATCAAGATAGGCATGTTCTTTATAGAATAAAAAAGGTGATTGCAAGTGAAAAACCGAGGGTATGAAGGATAAAAGAAAAGAAAAGCATTATAAATATAAGGAGTTTAAACTGATGCAACGATGAGAGATATGGAGGATTAGAAAACATCAAGAGTTGGTCAAATGGGAAATTAAGAAATCAAAAAACAACATGAAAAATTTAAATTAAAAATGTAAAAATTACCAGTTAGGATTTCTTCAAAGATATTAAGGGTATGCAAATATCTGATGATTATGAGACGGCTGGGTTAATAAAATCTACTTTTTCTTCAATTTATACTAATAAAGATTCAAGCAATGTTCCTCATCCTGAATAGTCACTAGACTGATAAAGAAGATCATTAATTCTTATCTTAAGAAAAAAACTAGAAAGTTAAAGAATGATAAAGCTCCTGGGAGAGAGAATATTTAACAAAGGGTTTGAAGGAGGTTAATGATTTGATATATAAGCTAATTGCTGCTATTTTTCCAAGTCCTTGAAAAATGAGCAGGTGCCAAAAGATTGGAAGTTAGTAAGGAATTTGATAAACCTGTTCTAACAATTATAGCACCATTAGTCTTACATCAGTTATAGAAAAAGTTTTAGAAATTCTAATAAAAGATGTTTTCTAAAGTCATTTAACAAAGTTTAAATTATTTTTGGATAGCCAGAATGGTTTCACTGGAGAATAATCTTGCCTTACTAATCTTTTGACATTCTTTGAAGAAGCTAATACTTGTAGATAAGAGTATAGGTGTGGATTTGGTGTATCTTGATTTACAGAAAGTAGTTGACAAGGTGCCACATAACATATAAAAGGCTTGTTTAAAAGTTATATCTCTGTAGGTGTAGGGGATAGGTTGGCTCATTGAATAGAAAACTGGCTAGATGAAAGCAGGTTATTATAAATGGAGTTCAGTCAAACTGGATTAATGTCATAAATGGTGTACCTCAGGCATCAGTGTTAGGACCTTTGCTATTTTTCATTTACACCAATGACACAGATAAAGGAACGGTCAATAAAATTATTTAAACTTGTTGATGATACTGAAATTTTGAGTGTTGCTGGCTGTGAGGAGGATGCTACTGCTTTACAAAAGGATTTCAGTTATTTGCCGAGTTGGGTGAATAAAAGGCAGATGGCTTTTAATAATAATAAATTCAAGGTAATCATGTGGGATATCACAATCTGAATTACCACTCTGATGGGAATAACCTTAACAGTGGTATGGAAGAAATAGATCTTGGTGTTCTGGTTCATTAGATCCTTAAGCTGTCTAAGCAATGTATTGTTACTTGTGGCAAGCAAATAGGATTTTAGGTTGTATGTACAGAAATATTGAATACAAGTCCAAAGATGTTACAACATCACTGTATAGGTCAATAGTTAGGCCACATTTAGAGTACATAGGCTCCTTATCCTAGAAAGGACATTGACTTGTTGGAGAGGGTTCCAAAGTTATCATTTTCATAAACTGAAAATGCATTTTCAAACATATTTGACATCTGAAATATGCTCTCGACAAGGTTAAACTGAACTAGATAGTAGTTTTACAGTACAAAGATCTAAATCTTTATTGGTCAATTCCCATATTCAACCAATATTTTTTTTAATTTCTTTCTTTAAATAAAATAATGATTTCAAATGCTTATTATACAATACTATGAAACAATTTTTCTTTACAATCACTAAATTACTTCTATTTTTGATAACTAAGTCTTAAAAATTTAAACATTTACTAAATTACACATCTCAATAGCTTACAAACCTGAAAAATCATTGGCATTTTTCAGATTATCTTCTGTTTTTTGTTCACCTTTTTTTCCATTAATGTCTCTTTTGCTTGTTTCAATTACGAGTGTTTCAGCCATTTTGTCTGTGGAATCTTGAGAGTCAGTGGAATCTTTTTTCTGTTGCTTTTCTAGCCATCTGGTGATTTCCAAGTTTTTTGATGATAATGCTAATTTTTTTTCCCTTGGAATTTTCTCTTCCTGATGCGGATATTCTACTTTGTTAAAAGACAAACAGCTTGTTTGTAACAAGAAGCATATACTATCAAAGGATCCATAAATGTATCAACTACTTCAAATACTTTTGTTATTGGTTTGGTTATCATAATCTGATTGTAGTGAAACAACCAATAATGATAACACTTCTAACATTACTTGAAATTTGTTGTTAAATTGAACATTTTCCTTACCTAAAAATGCATTTCCAATAGATACACACTTTACACACACTTAAAATTATCTTTCCTATGCATCTGCCTTAGAGATTTGCACACCACTAGCCTTTAAGCAATTCCCACCTAATCTCATTACATTTCTTGTGAGTTGCATTACTACACAATGACATTATTATGCAGCAAAAACTCTCCACCAATAGGAGGGCAACACTCCTCTTTGTGCACTAACTCCCTCTATGCTTTTGCACTCAGAAATCTTTATTCTTTGACGAGGCAAGGAATACTAAGGTGCATTGGAAATGGGGGGAAGGGTTAGAATGTGAGTGAAGATGTGAATATCTGTCAGAAATACATTTTCAGGTAAGGAAAATGTTAACGTCCAGGATGATACACAGTTCTGCACAGTTAAGCTAGGATCCTAAGTTGAAGTGTTGGAGAGGCTGGTGCAAAGATCTACCTAGGCGAGTTCCCTTCAGAAAGTGCCAGAAGGAAAGCCATAGTGTGTGACACCCAATGGCAGGGGCTCCATAAGGACACATCTGTGGGAGTTGTCTCTCATTTGTTCTAGGGTATATTCATTGCCTGGGAAAAAGAGAGGAAGAGGCATGTGAAGAGGGTGAGGAGGTCTATGGATAAAAAAGAACTAGAACAAAGTGGAGAGAAATGGTGAGGAAAACACTTAATCCACTATTGAACAGCCAGGTAAAAATGGATGATAGATGGCTGACAATAGGTAGCAATGGATAGGTAGCCATTATTAACATACATAAGTGTCAAATATACATGCCAGGATACATATACTGTTTAAATAAAAATAAAATGCTATCTAAAAGTTTACCAAGAGAAAACTAGTTAATTATTTGTCAATGCTGTAAAAATAATCTAAATTATAAACTTATACAAAACAAACTTTTATTTGATTATAAAAACTTATTGTGTGTTAAAGTATACATAAAATATTAACTATTAAAACTGTTTATGTATAATAATGTTCTTTTTTGTATTTAGTATTTCAAAAATCTAGCAGAGTTTAGATCAAAATTTAAATTTGAAAGAGAGTAGACTAATTTAATATACAATACCAAAGAAATATTTCTAACACCATCTATCTCCATAATATTACAGTGAAATGACTTGCAAGGAAACTGAGATTGAATACGAAAATAAATAATTACCATATTCCTGTAAAATGTTCAACTTGTATGCTCATCTTCAATATCTATGCATGTTATGCTAATTAAAGTAACCAACTAAAAAATTAAAACACCAATCTAATTCTTAAAGTAGACAATCTGTTTTCTTTGGTCATTTTTACAAACATGTTGGCCATACTATAATTCTGCTTGTCAGTATGCATTATAAGCATGCACAGTAAAAATTTTACCCAAATAAAAAACATGCAGACACATTATGCACTGGACAATAACCAGCCAACCTGTAGCAGAGAGCTGAAAAGCTGAGTTAAAAAGTCACTACAACTGCTCTATGAATGAAGGAATAACAACTAAAGGCACATCTAAATCTACTTTACTAACCATTTTCTATAACTACATTAAAAGCTTAAAGTTAGGTCTTAGAATAGCATTATAAGTACATTTATTGATAGTATTAAGTACAGTAAAGTTTAGTCCTATGTAAACTAAAGTAAAAAATTTACACAGGTTACAGTATTAATTTATTTCTTTATCGAACTTAGGCCTCACATCAGTTAAGGTTTAATAAAGTATGGCCTATGTACAAGTGGACTTACACATTTTGGTGTCTACAATTACAACTCATTTGTATTATTCTAGAAACCTTGTATCTAAAGAAGTACTTTTGCAATAAAAGATACTAATTTGACCACAAATGTTTTGTGGGTCTCTGCTAGTCTGTAGTATTACAGTTACTCAATACAAGCATGTTAAATCAATAAATTTAAACAAGATGTATTGAATATCAAATACACACACCTGTTGGTTAGAAATATACCATCACAAAGGGGTACAGTGGATTTGATAACTTCTCTCTTTTGG
>NW_013668034.1:21587-26343 GCF_000517525.1 Limulus polyphemus | reverse complement strand
AACTTATAAAATATAAATTTTTTTTTATTAAGATAACTATCCGGACATTATAAAGACTTGGCATGTGAAATTTCAAAAGCTTCTGATGCACAAAAGTATTTTTAATGTTAAGATGAAAATCACTTTGCATGATAGATAGGCAAGATGTGAAAAGAAAAAAAAAGGCATGAAAGAAACATTGTTTACAAGCCTTAAGACTTAATAAAAAAATTGATATTTTGTGTATGAAAGCATTGTAATGTTTACTGATAATCTGCCAAATAGGTTTCTACTGACATTGTCAGATGACATCTTGGGCTTTGAAACAAACATCATATAGTTAGTTAGTCCAGAGTTTCTTTTATATTTTAGTCTTGCTGAGTTCTTCTACTGCCTTGTATTACGAGGCATAATTTATGAGGTCATTGTAGCCTAAAACACAATACTTTTCCAGCAGCTTTTGCTTTCTGTACACACTTTCCAAGTGTAGAAGTCATGTTGCAAAGAATTCCTTCACAGTGCAGCTTGCACACTTAAGAGATTTTTTCAATCCTGTTCATTTGAAATTGTTTTCAAAGATTTATCAATCTCTGTTATAACATCACTTCTTTCTAAACTCCAGCCATATTGTTAGCTGATTTACTCAAACATGAATCAACATTTACATATTTTTTGATTAACAGGGAATATCCTACAATTCACAATTCAAATGATTTTTTGAGCATATTGGGATATACAGATGGGCCATTCTAAATTTCTGCAAAGTGTGTTAAGCTTGGTATCTTTTCAAGGGGAGGATTTGGCAGGAAAATTATGAAATAAATCTTAAGATGAATAAAGTGACTGAGCTTAAGCAAAGAAAGAAAAGATCAGACATGATGTGTAATGCAAAATGAAGAATCTTTATCTATATTTAAACACAAAACAGAGTGCATATTTGTATTAGATGCTGAATGGTCATCTTGTATTAGACTGGTGAATTGATCAATTGACTTTTTCCTCAAAATGTTTCCCCATCAACCAAATGACTTAAGATATCTTGTAGAACTGTTTTAATCCAATGCTCCTTAGTTAATGGATAACTTAAGATTTACATATAGCAAGGAGCACTATCCATATGACTGGTCGTTCTCATTCAACAAAGAGGAAGTCATAATCTTTAGATATCATTTGCTCTATCAGAGATGGGGACCTTCTTGTCCAATGTGCAGTGTTACAGCAATATCATCACAGGAAAAGCAGGTATTAAATCGTGAAAGGAACAAAGCTAACTAGAAAAAAATCAACTTAACTCTTTTGACATGGGTTCCTGTATTTTACACGACCTCATAACCATCATGAAGGAATAAATACTATAACTCTGAAAGCATTAATGTATTTTCACAAAATTTGACAAGAGTTTAGTAAATATTATAAGTCTTTAACACACAAAAATTCAGATTTTATAATTAAGTGCTATTACTAAAAATTTGTCTGTGAATATAAGTTAGACTATTGACTGCTCCAAATGCAAAGTGATTTTGATGTAAAAGTTAAAAATACTTTTCATTATCTGAAAATTGTGAAATTCCATTTGCACAATCTCTAAAGCCTCCTAAAGAAATGTCAAACGTTTTTTTCCCCAGTAAAACCTTATATTTTATCCGTCATTTCTCTACCCTAACTATACACTAATTCAGTTAATTTGACATACCTCATAAACACCATAAAAAATCCGAACTAAATCTAAATTACCCTTTTTTTCTTTCTAGAATCACTGCAAATTGTAATATGAAACCACAATTGTTCATCCTAAGCAAATTAAAGCTCGTAACAGTATACATTTGTACACACATAATTTTATTGTTTTATTGCCCATTGGACCATTCCTAACTAATAATCTCACCATACAAGATCTAAATCATTTGGCAAATGTACAGCTCATATTACCATAACAAATTATGTAACAGACAAGCTGCTCATGAGTATACCCCATGAAGAATCTTTATCAATATTATTGTTACGACAGCGGAAGTCACGTGATGCTGGTAACACGTCATGAGATTCTCAAAGGATCTCGACTGTTCCTGGCAACTCTAGTCTTTTCTAGGTGGCCTCTATTTTAGCACATAAGCCCGGCAAATAAAGCAGAGATATAATTGCACATAGAGAGATATCAAGACAGATAATTGAGTCAAGTGAGCGGTAGTGACCGTAAGTAAAGTGCATGAATCATTGTGAATTATAGCGTGTGTTTAAGTTAAAGTGCCCATGGAAATTCTGTGTATTGCAAAGTTGTACTGAGAAAGAATAAACTAGTTTTATTTAAGAAAGGACTTGTATCGCTGAAGTTTCTCGGAAAGAATTTATACCGGAAATTAACAAACGAACAGAGATGTAACATTATTCTTTCGTTATCTTAAACAATGTACCCTAATAAATTTTTAATATTTATATTTTAGTTACTTTAATAATAACAAATAAAGGATACACATGAAAAACAAGAAATAAAGTACTTACCTGGGTCTTCTTTTTTTATTATTTTGGTATCAACTGTTTGTGAAACTTAAGCATACTTTTTTATACTAATAGTACTACCACACTGAATAATTTTTATTAATTAAATAATGACCTACAAACAACACAGAATAACACACAAAAAGCAAACAAAGTCTTATAATTATCATAATTTTTACGGCTTTTTAACTATGCAATAAGGGCCATTAAAAATTCAGATAAGCTCATCCATGTGAGAAAAAAATTGAAACTGCATGACAAAATAGACAATGCCCTGTACAGAAAGCAATATAATACATCATTTTATAGATAAAAACTATAATTTTCTATTGGTTACAAATACTTTAGTATGAAATGTCAGAGAGAACAACTGGTAATGTGTGTAAGAGAGGATGTGACAGGTAGAAGCACGATTTTCTAGTTTATGGCTATTTAAACAAATAAGATTGAAGGCTATAAAAATTATGCTTTGCCTGAGTATTATCTATCTTATAATAAGTAGTTTACATTAAATTTCATACTTCTTGGAGGGGTTGTAAATAAATTGGAGAAAAGGGAAGACCTAAATAGCAAATGTCACAATTTTTATACTAGGGGAGATTGAGGATTTTTAAATATTTTCTAATAAAATTAAGAATTTAAAACTTGATTTATTAACTATATTTTGATGCCAAGTTTATTTGTATACATTGATAATAAAGTAGTTTAAGTAAGTTTTGAATGTAACTCTCTAAGAGGATTGTGAAAGGGTTGATGCTTTTTTGTGAGCACGTTTATGCAAAACTATATACATTCAGAAAAAAGAGAATTTTTGAAAAATTCTATATTAAAATAAGAAGATAGGAAAAGCATGATATGCCTGCATACCACATGGTTTTTTCTCTTTTTTTTAACATTACAAAGCTGTACTTTGACCCAGTATCATCTAAATATCCTTTACAAATAAAGTTAACATTTTAACAAAACTTAAAAATTCCACACCTTAAGTTCAAAAATTCAGACTTTTCTTTTTTAATTAATTGTTATGAATTTACATGCAAATTTCACACTATATAAATATCAAGTTCTGAAGTTAAGTAACAAATATTAGTAACGTGCATCCTTACTTTTAAAGACATCTTCTTCTTCTTCAAGCTCTGTGAAATCACTGAATTTATCAGCTAGTTCCTGCAAGTCGACATTATCAAGTTCAATATCTTCTAAACTTCCTGCACTCTCCACTTCACTACTTTCTTGCGTTTCCGGATGTACACTGTTGTTCTCATTTTGCTGAACGTCGGGTGTGCCCTGTTTTTCCTGCTCACAAGTGTAAGCCATTAACACAATAAATAATACTATGGCAACATTTAAACAATCAAATTAACCAGGTATATACAACAAAACAGTATTTCAAAACTTTAAAGTTCAAAACCATTGATATTTAGGACTCTTAAAATTACTACTCAGAAATACAGTGCAATGTAAGTATGAATTATATATACACGTAAATTATACTTATTTATATTACAAAATTTAATTTTTAATATGAGTAAAGGGCAAATTTATACATGTAATATGGCTCAAGTAGAAAGTTAATATTTCTTAATACATTTTACATTCTTGTTAATATCAAAACCAAAAACTAGGACATTCCTTGAACTGCATATGAAATTACACACAGAAAATTATATCAGTGTACATAAGTTTTTCTTTAAAAGCTTACATTATACCTTGAGACTTTTGTACTAGTTAAAAATTTACTTTGAAGATTAATACTACATATATCAGTACTTTGTAATTTATTTTAGGTATTTATGAGTTTGGATTCCTACACTGTAATATCATGCCTATTTGAATTATACTGGAGATCAAAACTTGCTTCAGACATATTTTCTTTACAACTTGACAAAAAGATTATTACTTTGTTGCTGTCTTTGTTGCCAACACCAATACTCTGGTTTGGTAAAACATCTTTGTGGGTATCTTCAGTAATCGTGGCCAAGGAATTTGTTAATTTTGTGTGGGATGCAGAAGCAGTAACATCAGTTGAAGAAACCTTGGCCATGTTTTCAAGCTTGATTAAGCCCCCACTCAAGTCTGCAAATATAAATGAAAATAAATTTTAAAATTTGTTTTCAAATGAAGTTAACTCTTTCAATCCAGGCTCGGTCCTTGGAACCGACCTTATAACCATTTTGCGCTTGTTATAGTTTTGATGCTATAACTTTTAAATTACTAATCAAATGTTAAAGAAATTCGGCATTTTATCAGTAAACATTACAATGCTTTGATATGCAAAATA
>NW_013668034.1:0-20556 GCF_000517525.1 Limulus polyphemus | reverse complement strand
AAAAAAGAATGAAATTTACACATAAACGTGTGCGAGTGTGTCCACTTCAAGTAGGCTTATAATTATTATAACCCAAGGTAAAAGTTTACTAGTAATTTTTCAACTTGTATTATAATTATATTACTTTTGCTTTCAACACAAACTTTATCTGTATTCTAGTATTTAGTATATTAAAAACAACCCTACGTGTTCTAATTAAACAGAAATGCACAGTAGTTAAGTTCATTCATACTGCTTATTAACCCAAAGCTCACAACAACACACTAGTTGATCTGTAAGATAAAAAATAAGAATGAAACCAGATACAAAAACTAAGCTCGATATGCACCTCATAAGGAAGATTACACTGACAATAATTTTTATAGCTAATGCTCAGAATTTCATTTAAAAACAAAAAATATTACATTTCTGGAATATCACAAAAAGACCAAACAGAATGAAGAAATGAATGATTTACAACAAAAATCAATCAATTACTGCTAAAATAGACAAAAAAACTGAAAAAAACAAAAACAATATTATTACAACTTACAATCAACATTAAAATCAGAAGAACAAAAAAATAAGACAAATTTTGTTAAAAAAAAGTTAATGTTTGTTAATTAACAGACTAAGTTGGATTAAACATTCTGACGTTTCCAACAGTACTGTGGTGAACAAACATTACTTCTGAGGATATGTAAAGGTGAGTGCAAGACTTTGAAAGTATGAAATTAGTTTTGACTAAAACTGACAGGTGGTATTTTAGTCATTTAGAAATAGACAACTTTACAATCCATATATAAGTCAATTTAAGCTAGCAATAAAATACAAACATATGACATAGATATTTGAGGCAAAATAATTTTACAGTTTTACATAATTTTTTTTAAAAAGCTTAATTTTAAAAAAATACTTTATGGCTTATATAAAGTCAGATAAATGTTTCTTTGAAACACTCTATCCTAAGTTGAAAAATAAACCTGTAATTACCTTAAAATGTGAAGGATTTAGAAATTTTGAATGTTTTTAAAAACTGTGCAGCAATAATAATAATAATAATAATAAATAAATAAATAAGTAAATAAAAAAAAAAAAAAAAAGAAGGAAAGAAGAAGATAGTTATGTAACATACTTGGTAATTTACAGGTATATTGAATTTTGACAACAGTCCCAATTACTATGGAGTTTTAACACGCTCATTTGACAAAGGAGCTGAAGTATTCTTAAAATAACCTTAATACATAAGCATTTTTTATTATAATGACACTCATTAATCAGAGAAAAAGTGACATGATCTCATCATCATGTATAACAATTATATATTTCATACTGTTATTCAAGTAGCATGGTGTAATGGAAAAGAAATGTACTACTACACATTTGTCTTGACCTCTGGTGGATGTTTTTGCATTTTTTTAAGAGATTCAAATAAATACTGCATATTTAATTAACTTTCATGTGATTTAAAATGCAAATTATTGGTATTTCAGCCTATTCTATTTAATGAATATTTGGTAGATGTGGCCTTAAGTCTTCATTATATTTAACTTCAGTATGAAATATGGTCACCGCAAATAGAATAGTTGGCCTAGCAACAATGTTTTATGCTTCAAGCATGTGTTTGTAATGTTCTGAAGTATCTTCAAAGAGCTCCACCATACATGCTCAATGGAATTGATATCCAGTGCAGGCAACTCCAAAGAGTCAACCCCTTCTTCATGTTTCAACCAGTATAGCACAATAGGAACAGTCATTTTCATCCAATTGGATGAAATCAAAGCAATTACAGTGATACATGGTGATAATGAGTTGTAGGATGTGATCCTTACAATGCATGTTATTAACAGCTCCGGATTAAAAGTCAGTTAACAACCTAGATTAGAGCTAAAAAGTAACTTAATTTAACAAAACTTCACTCTATATACCAAACCAAACAAGAAATATATCACATCATAAATCAGTACACAAGTAAACTAAAACCTGTAGCATTTGGAATGCATTAAACCATCACTTGGGTATATTCACGATTAATATCTTTAGCTATCTTGGTAGATTTAAAATACCCCCAAGATCCATATATATTACACAAGCAATTTTCATAATTAGAAAAACTAAAACTAAAATAATGATATTCAATTTTATTTAACATGACAATGAGTATTAAAGAAAATGGAGAATGCCATTAATTACAAAAACATTATTCGTCTAAAAGATCTTTAATATTACAACAATTATGGAAAAGTGGGTTCTTCAAGAATACCCTTTCCTACATACTTACATTTTTTTTCTATCAATGAATAAACCTTCATTTTGTGCTTACAGTGAAAAATGTTCAACACAATTATATATGTTTTAAAGATACAAAACTGCCACAGAAGAATGATCTAAAACCCTTTCAACATTAATGAAGCAATTATCAATAACAAAAGTAAGCTACTAATTTAGAACAGGATTATAAATGAATAGAGCAAATTCTATATAACACACTCACTAAAAAGTATATCATAAATCAATAGACCAGAAAAGTAAAATCTTTCTTGAAGAGTATAAATCGAATCTTCAGCTGGATACCCTTATCACTGTGATACGTAATGTCTCGTACATCTAACTATGGTGATACATTCTACTCACTGGTACAATATGCAGCTGCAATTGTAAACATTTGATTCAGTCTTGGATCAGGTACCATACAATTACAGTTAGTGACACATAGCACTCATCTGCTTATGTTGTGTATGACGGTCTGCCTCGTCTAGATATCCGAGCAACCGTACAATTGGTTTAGAAGTTATTCCACACTGTACTAACGAACCTTTGAAGTACTTGTATCCAATTTGTAACAGCCTGCTGTAACTGGCCAGATTGTTTTCTACAAGTGAAACATCTAAATGTTTTCTACAAGGTTTAGCCATGGTTCATGAACAGCTTGAAGCACTCTAAATTTTATGGTTCATTTCAAAGAAACAAGTGAAGAAAGTGTGAGATCACTACATGTATTATATTGGCCCAAAGATTAATCATTTGCATTTTAGATCAGATTATTTCATAAGTGTTTTGACCTAATAATAGCTTTAATCTTACAGATTTGGTTTTCATTGGGTTATTGCAATGTTTAAAAGAAGTACCTGTAAGTAAAAGAAAGTTGCATTATGATCATCTGAAATCAACCATAAACCACTGCATTAAAGAGATACCTTTCAAGACACAAACATCTTACTTTTGTGCTTTGAATAAAGTTTAAAAAAAATCCACTTCTTTCAGTTATTCTGAGTCATATGAACATGGACATAAACACAAACCTTGAAAGCTATCCAGTGATAATATTCCAAGCGAAGAATGATCTTCTCCACTATCAAACGTTCCTCCAGAATCCTTGGAATAATTTAAGGTATTACTATCTGAGGTTTCATGTTCATCTACAAAGCGTTTAGTTATTCCTTCAGTTGTTCTATTGTTCTCACGTTTAGCTCGCATGGAATTTAACAAAGATGAAAATGCATCTGATGTATCCGAGGTTGGGAACAGTTCTTTTAGCACACCTGACAAATTCTGTGTCTTCAAAAACCCTTCCAACCTAGAAATAAAAACAAATTGAATGGATGAAAAACCATTTAGACAAAATTTATTGAAATAAAAGAAAATAACTTTTGTATGTCTATAGTAAAATTTAAGAAAAATCTCTTGTTAAAATTATTCAAATTCAGTATAAAATGGGGGTCGGAGACCTCTCTGGGGATACACAAGAACATATAAAAAAATGAAAAATTAAAATAAATTCAATAAAAAAAATAAAATAAATATAAAAATCATACTTTCCTTTACTAATATCTATACTATAATAATTAATTTATATTAAATTACATACTTCAGAAAGGGGTGGTAAAAAAAAATTATAGAAGGCAGGAGTAACCTAGAGAACAAATGTCACAATTCTCATACTAGGGGTGATTGAAGTTTTATTTAAATACTTCCTTATAAAATTAAGAAATTGAAACTTAGATAATGTTAAGATTTGATTTAAATGCCAAGTTTATTCACAAATATTAATAATAAAGCAGTTTAATTAAATTTTTTAATGTAATTCTGTAACAGGACACTTTGAACTAACCATAGTAAGAGGATTAATGCTTTCGAAATTGATGAATTGACTTAAGCACTCTTAGAGCACTTCCTCATGGTTATTAATACTGCCTAAAGATATTGAGGAATTAACTTACCCAGCTTTAGAGCACTCCCTAATGGCTGTAGATGCTGCCTGTGGAGATTGAGGAATTGAAGAGAGTGAGGTATTGTCTAAGAAATCACCATTTTTGCTTGAAAGCTTTGAACCTATCCCAGCCATGACTCTGAATAAATACAAGTTATTCACAGGAGTTAATGTGGTTTTGTAATAAATTACTGAAAACTTAATTCTCAGATGATTCATTCTAGAGGTCACAGTTGATTCCATTTAAAGACTTTGCTATACAACAATAAATAAATCACAATTTCCCAAGCCTTTTCTCATTAAAATAGGGATTAAACTAGCAACATTTTAATAGTCATAAATTATGCAAGTATAAAACATAAAAGTTTGTCTCAACCATCTCCTTTTCTATAATACTTTAGCTAAAGAATCATCTTCATCAGTATAAATTCTAGTAAAAAGAACATGGAAAATAAGTTTTGAAGAGAAAAATAAAAGTTAACATTTTTCTAAACTGAAAATGCATTTCCAAAAAGATACTTACCTCCTCTCACAAAATAACTTATCTCAATTCGTACTGCTCTCTATCGGTGCAAATATTCAACACTCACCACCAGTCTTGCACCTCCTGCTTCTGCATATCCACATGTAATTGGTTATGCAGCAGCTCTCCACCAATAGGAGCAAGACACAACCCCTATCATAACCAGTGCCCTCTCCATATTTTCATTTGTTAATCACCTCGAGATTGGTCAAAAGACCCACACCATATATCACTGGAAGTAGGAAGGCTGGGTTAGAAATGGGGAAGAGTGAAATATCTACCAGAAATACATTTTCAGTTTAGGAAAATGTTAACTTCTGATACAGTATCTTACCTCCACTCACAAAATAGCTACACTGAACTAGTGGAGGGCCAGTGAAAAGTGTCAAAAAAGAGACCATGAGGTATGGTACCAAAAAAAGAAACTATAGCCCCTCAGCATAAGACTGCACCACATCTGATCAGGTATAACTCTTTTCTCTTTTACGACTGTGTCGTGAACATGAAAGAATCCCATAATACATGACAAGGGCACAACAGAACATAGTGGTAGTTCAACCTCATCCAACACCTGGCGGTATCTGGAATTGTACATCAGTTCTGCAATTTGCAGAGGATCACCTACCTCTTCACCTCAAAATGGGAATTGGTAGGGAAGACAAGCTTCTGTACTAAAATCAGTCTCCACTTGAGTGCACCAACCAAAACCTGAACCACCATGAACCAACATCCAGCAGATGGTTGGAAGGTGAGAAACCCTGGTGGATAACATCTCTGGTCCAAAACTTGGTGGTATTTGGTATGGTTCTTCCCGTCTTTGGTAGGAGGAGGATACCTGGCTGTACACAAGTGGGAATACATGTACTGTGTCCAGGTATAACAAACAGGTCCACCAAGAACCAACATCCAGCAGATGGTAGGAAGAAAGACCACAAACCTGGGATGCATCTTCAGTCCAAAACCTGGCAGCATTAGACATTTTTCATCCAGTCCATGGAAGGAGGAGGGATACCAGCCAAAACACATGAGGACTTACTGAGCTAGACCATCTCCAACCAGCACCTGACCCCCAGGAACTGCATCCAAAGAATGGTAGGTAGGAAGAACGTCTCATAATTCTAATCGTGACGGGGCCATCTCGAATAAATACCAGACCCACGAAGAATGTACATCCAGAAGATGGAAGGAAGGAAGAATGTCACAGTGGGAAACCAATAAACCTTTAATATGAACTAATAAATTTACAAAATCAAACTCAGAATTTTTATCGTTAACCATCATATTTGAAAAATGACCCCCCTTTCATTTACACATGTATAGGCCTAAGGCTAATGTTAGATGACATGATCAATAGAGTCTAGGATATATGGAAGGCCTAGCTACAATTAGAAAAGCAGGAAAATCCATGAATTAAACCCAGCATAATAATGATAACTGCAAACAAAATTTTATGAAAGTTTTGATCAGTACAAAACAGAACAATAAATAAAGTAAGGCTAGCTTTGCCTCTTTCCAGGGCAGTACAAACTACACGTATGAATAACAATACATATCAACAGCATGTGTGTGTGTACGTGTGCAGCTCTCAGGCATTGTGTACGTATTATATAGTATAATGGTATGTGTGAGACTTCCTATGCAAGTCCAGGCTGTACTTGGTAGGCAGACCAAGTTGCTTAGAAATAAAACGCTGAACGTGACTGACCAAAATCACTGTTCAGTTTAAAAGTTTTACAGGTCATTGACTGTTTGTTTCCTTAAGATACTACATAATATTTTTATGGTTTGGGCTTATTTGTTTTCAATGGAACGAACCTTCCAGTATACAAGATGTCAAAAATTAGTTGAAAAAGATGCAAAATTATTAATTAATATTAACTGTACTTTTTGCAAACAAATAAGATATCAAAATTCTTGTAACCGTGTCTTTTTTAGGGTCTTTATACATCAATATTGTCATAATTGGATCATTTTCAGGGTCTATATTTTTTAGACAACCTGGAAATTTCCTTAAAATCGTGCCCTGATAAGGTGTAGTGATGAGAAGTAACACAGGAGGAGGGGAAGAAAATTAAAAAGGCACAAAATTAGGCACTAAAAAGGAAAATAAAAGCTGCCCAATTCACAACATATAATTTTTGAAATTTATAACCAAAATATCATTATTTCTTATCTTCATATGCAGCAAAACATTGAACCTAATAGAGCAATGATCACTTGCACCCAGATGTTCCCCAATAAATCTAAAATAGTATTGTTTCTAGTAGGTTCCTTGACTGATTGGTGAAGAAAGCCATCTTGAACAGTTTCCAAAAAAGTTTCTCCCTCATGGTTTGACTCTAGCATTTCCCAATCTATATGCCTGAAATTAAAATCACCCATAATTATGACTTTAAAATTTCAGTTATTAATAATCTCATTGTAAAGTTTCTCTCTAATTTCATCAGTATCATCTGGTGTTCTGTAACAAATTCCCACTAAAAGCCTTTTCCCTTTACATCTGCTAATAGAAAACCAAATGGATTCAATCTCCTTGCTATTCTCTTTGATATCTTCAAGTTCAACATGATGTAACTCACATTTTACATATAAAGCCACTCCCCTCTTCTCTTTAATACTTATCCTTATTACATAACCTATAATTCTGTATTTCAAATAAATTTGTCATCAAGCTCATCTACACTTAACCATGCTTCAGTTATTCCCATTGTATCAAAATCCTCCATTTCTACCAGTGCTATTTTATTTCTTATAATTCTAGCATTACAATAGTAACAATTAAGCCTATCCTTATGACTACTTCTATACTCATTTCCTATGCTAAACTTTTCTCTGCCTCTTATTCTTTTTGAATTTAGTTTATCCTGGCCCTCACCACTGTCTAGTCCTAGCTTAAGACTTCCTTTAATAGCCGAGTTAATAGTCCTAGCATACAAGCCAGCCCCTATCCTATTTAAATGTAAACCATCCATTCCAAATACAGAAGTTATAATGACACAGCTCACTTGCACTATATTACCATATCAAATAACATAAAACTGACCTTTGGTCTATACAAAGTAACTTGTCTTGGCTGTGTTTTATTCAACCAGTATTTTGTAAAATACAGTCACATATCAATTATTATACATTACATATGTATATAGATTATTGCTATTTTGAAATAAGTTCTTAAAAGATAGAACAGTAACTAAAGAAGTAAAGCAAACAATTATCTTTTCTAGTTACAACCTTTGTACTTGGTTGCTAAGCCTTTAAAAAAATTTGCACATGGATGATATGAAACAATTTTTTTAGGTTTTATATATACATTTGAATAACTAAAAAATCATAAATTACTACACTAATACCATAGAACTCCACTATAATTTATCAAGCTTGGTAACTAAGATGTAATTTACTCTAAAAAAATATGAAATTTCGAGCAGACTAAAGACACACCCTATCTCGTTGAAATAGTTCAAAATGAAATAAATGGCACCGAGCCCATTAAAATGGCGGAGAAAGCCACTAGGGGGATATTCTGAGCTTCCAATTGGTCATTCATGTCATATATAGAAGTGTATATAAGGAAGCGTTTCCAAAAATGGAAAGAGGTTGGCAGGGTGCCACTGTGTTTGATTTATTACATGAGCAATATCGTAGCAAATTGAGAAGATAAGAGGCTCTTATTTTAAATTCTAGCTTGTCAATATTGGTAATTTGCGTTTCTGATTCAAACGAAACTATAGACTTAGTATTTTGACTTCACAAGCACCTAATTTGAACCAGTGCTGTATTCAACATACCACGTAACACACAAAAATCAATGTTTATCTGCGTTTCTTTAATATTTGCTTTTAAATTAAGAAATTGAGTAATATATAGTACTAAAATTTGAATTATAATATACAGATTGATACCAAAGTTATTGACATAAATTCATTAAATAGTAGTTCAAAAAAATTTAGAATGCGAGTCAACAAATGAGATGACATGGCCTTTCATCTGTGACTTGTCTCGAAATGGTTAAGTTATTGTCTTTTTCTTTTGCAGCCCCCTATATTATACCTCCTGCTCTGTCAGTTATATCCTCACCTGTGCTCCTGGGTAGCATAATCTAATTCTTTACTCCCTCTATACTAATCACATGCATTGTCAAGGAAACCCCTGTAACTATAATCTCCTTATCATCCACATCCTTCTCTGACTCTTTTGTTTTCATTTCTTTCAATAGTTCCTTATCTGCACAAGTCAATCCACTGCTTTTAGCCCAATTAGTAATATTTCTAACTTCCTGATGCATCCCTTACATGAAAAAGCTTAAGCTTATCTTGAAATCCTGCTACCATTTCACACAGCTTACCCTTTTCTTTATCTACTGCCTCTACTTGTTAGGATAGCCTCCAACTTCTCCTTCAACATACAAACTCTATATATAAATTGCACATCTTCCATATGTGAAAGTGAGGTATCTTCTGGGAACCAGTTATTTGGTATAATAACCGGTAATATTTATTTAGAATACACATCAAAATTACATCATTATATGAAGCACTGGCTATTGTTGTAGGAAGGCTAGAGACAAATAATATATTTTTCATATAATTTACATTAAATGAAGTAACATTCAATACATTGCAGTTAAGATACGGAAAAAATCTGAAGTTTGCATAATATATAAGAAATCAATCTTTTTAATTTTTGATAGTTTCATAACTGCTTGCATTTCATTACAGCAACCTTTGTTGCATTTGAAACTCAGCTTGCACAAAAAAGTATAATAAGATTCTCAATGAATTATATCACATGACTTCTTACACTAATATAATACTATTTCATCATTCTTTGAAAGAATAAGAATACATTTGGGTGAACAACGTATTTTGTGTATTGGTACAGTTTGTCATATTTACCTCATTAATATGGACAAATACTCCCAGAAACATAAAAGTTTGAATAGTGTAAGATAACAGAAACATTTGAATAGTGTAAGACTGATTAATAAGTACAACCAGTTTAAGAACTGTATATATATGAATATTCACAATATGATGAGCAGTTGACAAACCTATCACATGCCTCTAGCAGATTGTGTTAATACTACATTTTTGACCAGTTAAATGTCCAACCCTGTCCTCATCGTACTTAAAGAAATACTTACTGTTAATTTTTACACTTTCAGTCAATTTTTTTTGTATTCCCTTTTTGACTGTCTAATGTCCTGTCCTGTTTGATTAACTCTTTTGATCTCCTACAATCCTCTAAGTCTTCTGTTACAACAGTCATCTTAAAGTTATGCTTTTCTTTAATATTGTACTTCTTTAGTTGCAGCTACCTTTTTTCCTTTTGGAACTTGTAATATCTCTCTTGAATATTTCAAAATTTGTTTTGAAATTTTCCATATCTGATCAGTATCTCCATTTAATTCAATTGTACAATTCACAACCAAGTCTTGTCTTATCCCTTCAAAACTTGTTTTGAAATTTGTAATCAAATTATTATTATTCATCTCCACAAACAGGAAAACATAAGTTTCTAAGGAATTATGAGTGGAAGCAAAGACAAATGTTATAATTAATCAGCCACACACTACATTAACCATATCCAATGATGAGTTGGTCTTTTGCCCAATACCTAGGCTCGCCATGCTGGCCAGGACACGACACACTTAGTAGTGTTCTAAACACTACTTATATTTTAAATTTTCATGAATAATTGCTGTTATTATATTATTTATTTTTGCAACACTAATTATTTGTTATTATTAGTTGAATTTACTTTACTATTATTCAAATGAACTATTGAACCAGCAAGCTATTCTTTTTGTTACCAGAACAGGTCTACCAACCACAAAGTTAACAGGAGAAAACTAAATTAGCAATTCTAAGAAATTACAAGTGAAAGAAAAGACTAATATGTCAACCACATTATTAGTAATACATTCACCATAACCAATGCTGATAAGACCCCTTGCCCAACACCAGAGCTCACTAGTCCAAGCGAGACATGAGGGATATAATAATGGTCTAGGTGCTATTTTTATCATCAATACTTAATTGAACACTGATCACTTGCAGTTGCACCCTGATGTTCTGCAATCTTATTTAGTCATTTACTCTCTCGGCTATTTTCTTATTACCATTTCAAATTAGCAAGATATTTAAAAGTAAAATAACATCGTTTCTAATTCTAGTACCACTACTAGTAGTAGTAGGTTCCCTGGCCAATTCATGAAGAAAATCATCCTGAACGGTTCCTATCATCTTCATGCTTTAAGTTTAACTCTTAAAATCTCCCTAACTATATCACTGCATATGCCCGGAAAATAAAATCCCAGTTGTTTGGGAATCAAAGGTTTGATTTACTCACGCTATCTATCAGTATCACACCAATATCTCTGAGGGAATATCTAAATCACAAAGACATGTAAACTTAGTCTGAATATTAAAACAACTACAAAAACACTTGTGTAATTCAAAACATACCCTGTTACGTAATTCGTTAGGCTTAACAATATATAACTTTCGAACTTTAAAGTTTAAGCCTTACGGTTAACGTTAATTAGGCTTCACTAAGACTAGAGTATGACTTAACTAAACGTAAAATTTACAAAGTACATATATTATTACATCGTACTGCTTTGAATTTGAGTCTGAAGGGTTCACATATTTTCTTTAACATTGAAACAATAAAAAACATAATTAGAACTTCTAATAATCTAAAGTAGTAATATAATTTAATGGTTTTAATATAAAACATACGCACCATATCTTTTTACAGTAGCATACAAGAGTTGTATTCGGCTGCAACAACCCACTTAAATTATTCTAAATACCAATCACAAAAACTACCGAATTATGGTAACTATATTTGAATATTGTGTATCGGCATTCGCGCTTTACTTACATAGCGTCATCTAACGGCTTAATTTTATTTCACACCGTAAAATACTTAGCTAACATAGAAACGAACAAGACTAACTGGAAGAAATCTCCAAGCTTCGCAGTTGCAGCTAAATATTTACAATATTTTCTAAACTGAACTGCAAATTAATAAAAAGAATGTTATGTATCCATGTATCCAAAAAAGACCCCCTCAGAATTATCTACGTGAAACTAATGAGTCGAATCTCCAAATTATATATGACTAGCGGATGCCCATTGAAACAATTCAGCGGTAATTTTCTTAAGAATAGTGAAGAATATATATATAAAATGTGCAGTAAACTCAATACCTTGAATCAGAGCGAATATGCAATATGATTGTCTAGTGGGCCGTTTGCAACCGTCTTTTGTCATTTCATGTGTTATTTCAATAAATAAAATTGCATTGCGTTTGTTTTTAAACAAAGGAGACTGACAACAATACATTGTTGGCACAAATATTTGATTTTCAATACAATGAGTGCATCTGGCATAATAGAGCGCTCAGGTTCGTGGAGATTTTCTCTCTAGATGTTACCCTTCCTTATCATTTCACCGAGCGCAAGAAAAGCCCATTACTGAAGTGAGCCCTTTTTGACAGTTGTCATTTCGATAAAAAGTGCCAAAGGGGAGATTCATTTCAACTCAATTCAATTTACTAGACATAGTACAATAAAACCATGCATGTATATAATACCAAGATGAAAAAAACAAAAAAGAAACACAGACACAGACACACACACATATATATATAAACCGAACAACAACAAATATATACTCAAACACATTTTTTCAGTTCATGCTTCTATCTTCGAAGTAATTCTTTAAAACAATCAATGGAGAAAGTCCAGTTTTGTCCTAAACTTCCTCACAAAAATAAACCTTTTGTACGTAATTAATACGTTTTCTTTTCTCAGATTAACCGTTCAGCACAAACGAAAACTGATGGATCGATGTTAATCAGTTAGGGAGTGCAAAAATGAATAATGTTCCTGTAATGTACTTTGAAAAGAAGCAATTTGATCTATATGTATATCTATTTACTTACGGTTAACAGTTCAGGAGGTACAGAGCGTGACAGACAGAAAGACATTTAGCTATTATATACAGAGCTTCTAAATGAAGTTAGTCAAAATATAATGACAATATTAACAATGGCGCTTGTATAAGAATTATCCAGTTAGAAGTCCAGTTAGTACCAGTAGAATAATTTTTTTGGTAATATCAATGTTGTTGTGGTATAAGCAAAAAGCAGGAACTAGAATAAATAAATAAATAAAACTTAAAGCGCATTCTATTCTGAATTACGGTCCCATAAATATTTTTACAATGTGATTCAAACTACTCAGGTTTTCTAAAGCACCAGCTCTGTTACTTATTTAAAAAAAATAAAAACATTAATACGTAATTTAGTTAATTAAAGCCACCCATTATTAGGCTTTCTGTAACGATTATTGTTTTTTCCAAAACTGTTGACATATTTCTTCATGACTAAAGTATGCTTTTATCAGGCAGAACAAAGTTTTATCGTGTTTCTTCTTTCCTTGGCGTGTGATTTAAGAGCTCTCTGGTTTTAAATACATTACAAATGCAGTATGTTTTATATGATAAATACCATTGCGCTTACAAATCATTGTTTGTTAATTTACTACTTACACAAGTTCAAATTAGTGTCGTATTTTAACGGTTCCCTAAAAAACTTAAAATTATGATGATAAAGAAGCTGCCGTAGTTTTTTTTTTATTTTTCAAAGAGTAAAACGTTTAAAGTAACAACAAAATAAACATTTCATCTTTGGAGGAGAACGTTTACTAACTTATGTATAACTTATGAGATAAGTTTCACCTTTACTACTAAATCATACAAAATGTTACTTAGAAACAAAACTATTATAGTGAAAAAAACACTAAATTGCATATGTTTTCAATAAATTAAAAACACTGGAAAGAAAAATAACAATTGAAGAATATTGCAAGTTATCCATTTCCGCTACTTTTAAAATAATTAGAAAATAGTGCTCCAAGCAAATATTTATCATAAATCTGGTTTTTATTTTGTTTTCATTTTACCTGAAACAGTAAAGTAGAATACAACTTATGCATAAAATTTTATCTCATGCTCAGCTAGCGCCATCTTTTGTAAAACGTAATAACTACAGAAATTAAACTTAATCTTGCTTCAAAGATGATCCATTGTGTACGAGTGTATGTGTTTGCATCCATCACCCAGAACTGGCTGGCTGGGTTACCGTAATTTTTTGTATAGTAATTGGAAACCGTTCGATGGTGTACAAGAACTAATGTGTTTTCAGATTTCAGCACGAAGAGGGGAATAAAACAGCTTGAAATAGGACACATTTCCAGTTTTTATAGACTTTTGGCTTTGAATTTAATGACACAAATAGTTAATCGGTTAAATAAGTGAATTATTACCTTCTACAAAACAGAGTATATAATTAGCATCTAATGAGGTCACTAGGGATTTAATAACAAAAGGAAAACCCTCAGCTAGTAACTAATAAAAACTCGAAAATACTACTATTTTGAAAATGGCCACGTAGAATAATGTTGCATGAATTATCAAGTAATCCATGAACTGTCTCAGAACCACTAATATAGGAAAAAGTAAATACTTTTTTAATAATAATAAAGTAAATATTATTTTTTTGGAGGGGGACAGTTTATCAAAAAAAAGTGTTGTAGTGAATTTTCAAAAACTCCTTGGAATTGTCTTTTTTTTGTTACCACAAATAAAAGTTTCAAACTCGTACTTTACAACTTTAATCCATCATTAGTGAAATAATTCCTACATGGAAAATGAAGTTTTGTTACCCGAAAGGTATCTAATTTAACGAAACATTATTTGATAGATAGCGTCCTATAATTTAAGCTACTAAAGTCAACCTCACCAACTGTTTTTCTTTCCTTTTTTTCGTTCGTATTGTTTTCTTGATTCATCGTGCGCTATGCAGCTAAACAATAAAAGTAATGAAAATACGATTGGAAAGTATCATTAAACATGGTCTGAAAAGCCATGGATCTATCCCTTCTGTTCTACACACACACACACGCCTTTCCATTGAAAATAAAGGGCAACGTTTCTCAGACACACCTAAATAAAATAAAACATTTTATTACGGTCACTAAAAATTTTAATTCAACATAAGTTCTCGCTCTCACTTTTAAATAGTTTGTGCTCTCCCCGTTAAGCATATGAATCTGTTGTAAACACACTGCAACAAAAAGTATATATATATATATATATAGTGGTATTGTTGTATGTATAAATATAACCAAGTTTGGATTAATTGAGTGGATTACAATATGCCAGTACTTAAGTCCTATTGCTGATCAGACAGGCTGAAAACAACTACAAGTTAAACCAGTCTCATAACTCATTAGAAAAAGAATAATTGTTAATTTCAAGTGATTCCTTCTTATACTGTATGTATTAAGATTTTTCTGACAAAGCTAGAAATAAGTAGAAATGCTGCTCTAGACACTGATTAACATCAGGGCCTTGAATAGCTGGGTCGATGACTGATCACTTATAATGATGCAGTTCGATTTATAGTATCGTGTGTGCATATCGTTTTATCTAGTATTTAATCATTCTAAAGAAAACCATAAAGATAAGATGCCTAAACCACATCTATTCCAACGTTAAGTGCAAGACAGGGCGTTAATAAGGTCTCGCATTGTTGAGTTAATTTGATGTAAGTTTATTTGGACTCTGACCTCCTTCAATGAGTAAACACTAGCAATTTCGGCCCGTTAATACATCAGTTTGACGGCTATAAATATGAAATATAAGAAGTTTGGATGGAAAGGAAATATTTATTGCTCAATTAACACAGGATGTAGCCTTTATTTAGAAGGGTCTAAATGCCTTGTTAGTGCTGCGGCACGAGAAAGATAACACATACGTTTGTAGTAGGCATGGTAATCATTGGAACTAAATGGGTGGTCATTTTCTGAGTAAAATCGTTAAGACTCTTGAGTGATTTCATGTTCTAATTGCAAATAAGTTTGTTTTGTTTTTGTCTTCTTTTTTTTCTAACTGGTTGCACACAACTTGATTAATTAAAAGTATTTTTGTCTTAAAATCGAATTACTGAAATTATCAGTGCTTGATCAAGTTTTGTAATAACCTTAGGTGTTCAATTATAAAAATTTCTGTCATTAAAAGTTTAAAGTTTAGTTGCCTTTTCGCGAATTACATTCGAATCGATTTTTCCAACTACACGCCAATGCTAAAACAAGACTAAGTATAATTAGAAAGTGTGTTTATTTTGAAGTGCAAAGCTACACAATAGGTTATCTGTGATCTGATTTTAGATCCTCAACAAGAAAAAGTTGTGTAAAAGCGTCATGTCATATAATTTGAAAGGATTTGGAAGAACTTATCAATGATAGTTATATTTTCGTCAAAGTTCAAAGTGTACCAAGTCATTTTTTTTTCGACCTGTATTATCAAATACTAACACGACATTGATGTTTCAATTACCATTATGAATTTTAATAAATGATGTCCAAGAGTTTCCCCTTTTTATACCATGGTCATGGAACATTTAGCCAAGACATTTCAAGAGTAATGTTTTGTGTATATAGGTTTGTTTGCTTGTCTGTTTATTGAATTTCGCGCACAACTACATGAGAGTTATCTTCGTTAGCCGTTTCTAATTTTGAAGTGATAGGATAGAGGGAATGCAGTTAATCAACACCACCTATCGTCAACTTTTGGGTTACTCTTTTACCAACGAATTACAGGACTGGTCGTCATATTATAATACCCCCACGCAGTGCCGTAGCCAGTCATTTTCGGTACATATCCTTTCAGAACAAATTTAATATTCGGGTCGCTATTCCATCAAAATCAAGTGTTTTCATAACAATAAATACATTTTTAAAGATAATTACTAGGACATAAACGAATTACGGAACAAATCAATGTTCCGCACTTAATTGCAATAAGTCAGAGCTTTCGCTTTATTTTATAGCAACGACAGATACAGTAAAAACCCGATTACCCTGTCGTGCATGCTTGTGTAATGTTTGGTAGCCAGCAGAATTTTAGAATGTCCCGAAACACTGAATATGCTATTTCTCAAGCCCTGTTTTTCCTTTTCCTAAAAAAAAACATATAGATATTACGATTTTGTTTGTTTCTTTGGAATTAAGCAGAAAGCTACACAATGACCTATCTGTGCTCTGCCCACCACGGGTATCGAAACCCGGTTTCTACCGTTGTAAGTCCGCAAACATGCCGCTGTGCTACTGGGTGCTGATATTACAAAAGAAGCATGTAGCTAAATGAGATGGTAAATACCACAACACTAGAAAATATGAAAATAATTATAATATATGTTATAACTTAAGAACGAGACGACGTAGTTGAAAAATAAGGAGTGAAAACGGGAACTTAGATATCATATCATACTAAATAGAGCAACTTATCTTGCTTAATTCGGATGATAAGTTCAAATGATTAGTTTTTTTTTCTATTTACCCTTTAGTCTGTATAGTTCTGCGAACTGCGCCCCCTTCCGGCTACACCCTGGGTAACTCTCCTATCCTAGCTGCGGCTCTGACCCCACGGCTGTAAGAGTTAGCATGTTTGGTGACGGGATTCGAACCCGCGACTCGCATATTGTTATGTGAGGCCTATATACATAAGTATACATGATCTTCAAACACACACACGTATATAAGCGATCAACTTTGACGCACTGAAATCAATGAATAATTATAAGGCCTGAAAGCTACGATTCCAGAAATAAAAAAGAAGAAAAGTGCCACCAATCTAAACTTTAAAACCTTTCTACTAGCTTAAAGGTCAAATATTTCTTTCATATTTACTGTTCAAAAAAGAAAAGCCCTTCCGGTGGCTCAACAGTATAAGGTGGGAGAGGGGCTTATAACGCTAAAATTCGGTGTTCAGTCGCTGTGTTTTTGCTTTTTAATAACGACCGTCCCATATATATATATAGTGTCTACCCTAAGTTTATATATATTTAACAGAAGCTTACTTACTCCACGTCACCCAGTGGCTCAGTTCTAAGTCTGAAGACTTATAACGCTAAAACTCGGGTTTCTATACTACATAGGGCAAAGCAAAGACACTCCATTCTGTAACTTTGTGCTAAACAACAAACAAACAATACACACGCCACATTCCTTTTGTTTCTGATAGTAATCTTAATAAGAATTACATGTGCAAGTTTAACTTAAGTGTTTGTGGACAAGAAAACGTTTACAAAGCTACTGTAATTATGAAAGATAAAAAAAATTTAATAGAAATTTAATTCATAAGAGGATATTCTTATGGATTGACTTCAGAAAAGTAAAAGAAGGTCGCTTATTAGTAACGTATTAGCGATTTTTTTGTAATAACTATTGTAACACATAATTAAGTACTACTAGCTTTGTAGTATCAATGCTCAATATTGTTATAAGTACTTACTACTAACACTATAGTGTCATACCCAATGTTTTGTGGGTTTAGTGAGATCTTCTGTTTAAAAGTAAGGCAATAGTTAATGATATTAATAGCTGCAGATGGTAATTATAAAAACAAACAAACAAAAAAACGTTGAACTTAGACACAAAACTCGTTACAATTCACCTGATTCCTTGAACAGAAAGTTTGTAATTAAGCACAAAGCTACACAATGGACTATCTGTGCTCTGCCCACCACGGGTATCGAAACCCCGATTCTAGCGTTGTAAGTCCGCAGACATACCGCTGTGCCACTGGGGGGGGGGGGCTTGTAATTAAGAACAAAGCTACACAATTGGCTATCTGTGTCACTGGGGGGGGGGGGGGCAAGAACAGAAAGAACTTGTATTATTATACTGATAAGGAAGGGGGTGTAAACTCTTACTTATTTTGTATATTTTCGGTTTTTAAACAAAGAAGAAAAAGAAAGTTTCATAATTAACCAAATATTAGTTGAAGATAATTTTTTTTTAAATTTGAAGTCTAAAAAACAACAACAACCGTTTAAAACAAACACAACACGACTATTTATGAAAATATTTCAATCCTTTCTTCGTGGTTTTACTGTTAAAACTCTCCTCTTTTAAAAATGAAGACAATAAAAAATTTTCTAATTGCAATTATTTTAAAGAAATGCTCTTCGCTTTTAATACTGGATAATATTTTTAATACTCTCGACAACATTGACTGTAAGTGAATGTTGATTCATTCTGTACTTTCTGTACGAAGAAAGTATTCAGAGTACAAACACTTTGGTTGAATGGGATATATAAATATGAGTTTGTAATTAGATAATTTAAACTTGCTGTGTATATTCTTGCCATGCAGAGAGAATAGAAAGCTATTCTTCGTTGTAACTAACAAATATGCAAATTAACATGAAATTAGCTCCAGAATTGCCAATAGGATCCATGACGTCATCGGCTTCTCAGACTAATTTTGCGAACCAGATTACTTGTAACTTAATTATTTTGTTGGTTTCAGGATCCTTAATAACATACAAATACCGTTAATAACGCCAGTAATTCCACTAATTACTGATTTGGATCTCTATGCATTCTATATATAAAATTTTGGTCCAGTTCTTTACGTGAATATTATAACATAAGATGACTCAGTATAATCCAGAATGTGGACGCCATCAGTGGCTCAGCGCTAATTCTGTAGGCTTATAACATTAAAACCAGGTTTCGATACTCTCGGTGGGCAGAACACAGAGAGTGTAGCTTTACGCTTAACAACAAACAAACAAAATCCATTGGTAGCGAACAGTATAAAAGCAAGTCGGTAATTAAAACCAATATTACAGAATGGGTAAAAAGGAAACAATAAAAGTTCCCAATATTTCACTTGTTCTTACTAGAATTCTGGTGATACCTTTTTATGTGAGTTTCTGATGTCGTAACATTTAAATGAAAAAAAAAATCAAGACTGTAGATATTAGCCCTGATGATGGTAACTGACAGTAACTGTGTTACAAAAACGAAGTCGACTGTAATAATAAAGATATTGCCTTTCATTGTGCCAAAAATCGTCGTTTTTTTGTGTTAATACAGTAGCACAATGTTGTTGAAAATAAATTATAGTTACTCATTACTCGATAGAAATAATATGTTGTGTTTTCATGAAGTTTGAAGCCCGGCAGGTGGCCAGGTGGTTAGGGAGCTCGACTCGCAATCTGAGGGTCGCGGGTTCGAATCCCCGTCCCACCAAAACATGCTCGCCCTTTCAGCCGTGGGGGCGTTATAATGTGACGATCAATCCCACTATTCGTTGATAAAAGAGTAGTACAAGAGTTGGCGGTGGGTGGTGATGACTAGCTGCCTTCCCTCTAGTCTTACACTGCTAAATTAGGGACGGCTAGCGCAGATAGCCCTCGTGTAGCTTTGCGCGAATTTAAAAAACAAACAAACTGGAAGTTTGAAACGCTGCTCGATTGTGATTTGGGTGATAATTAGTTTCTCATTATTTGATAGAAATAATATATAGTTTATAAAGTTCATAACAGTACGGTGTTTTCATGCAGCTGGGTGCGCTGTACGTTAGTTTGTTGATTTTGGTTGAATTTCGCGCTAAGCTACTCGAGGACTATCTGCGCTAACCGTCTCTAATGTTGAAGTTATAAACTCGAGAGAAGGCAGCTAGTCGACACCATTCTTGGGCTACTTTTTTCTAACGAACAATAGGAGTAGCCGTCACATTATAACGTCCCCACGGTTGAAAGATCGATCCCACGACCCGCAGATTGCGAGTGGAGTACCCTAGCCATCAGGCCATGCTACATTCGCGCTAATCGACCAGGGAATTAAACTAGAACCATTGTAAGGGACTAAACTAAAATCTTGGTTCTCAATAAATATTAACCTTCTGTATTAACCTTCTATGGACCGGCATGGCCAGGTGGTTAAGGCACTCGACTCGCAATCTGAGGGTCGCGGGTT
>NW_013668033.1:185487-196991 GCF_000517525.1 Limulus polyphemus | reverse complement strand
TTGGTACTTCACACTGCTTTCTTCCCATCTTGGTACTTCACACTGCTTTCTTCCTATGTTTAAAATTTTTTTTTCTGAACTTATCTGACTTTTATTGATTTTACAAATTTACATCTTTTGAAATAGTTGAATGGCAGATATTAATTTATTTACACTAAATGACTTGCTAATTGCTAAGTATCATAAGGAAAAGTTGCAAATACATTACAAAGTTAGTTTAAAAGAAAACTTAAATTTTAACTATCTGGTACTTAGGTGCAGTAAGTTTAATTTTAACTATCTGGTACTTAGGTGCAGTAAGTTGAATTTTAACTATCTGGTACTTAGGTGCAGTAAGTTTGCTTACGAAGATATTAAAGAAGTACACAAACGAAGATATCTGCTTCAGGTAAGAAGATTCTTTGTATTTTTATTTTTACATCAAGGATGTATTGTTTGTTTACTGCTATCAAGGATGTATTGTTTGTTTACTGCTATCAAGGATGTATTGTTTGTTTTGTTTAATTTTTCTCCATTCAACATCTTTACTTGGCTTCGGGACACTGGTGACATACAGATATAATTACTAGTGATGTTTCATTCCCTTCTATACAATTCCTGCATATTTTTAATTGAGAACATAGCTGTTCATAGCAATTCATGATAAATACTTTTGAAGTTTATTGCAATAAAAATGTTTTTCATACGGTATGAGTTTGTGTAAGAACTGAATTGAAGTTTGGTAAATTTTATGGAGGTTAAGGAAAAAATTATTAGGTTGTAAGTAAGTTAAGTTCGTTTAAAAATAACTGATTTTTGTTTGCAGCCAATTGCCCTTGAAGTATTTTCAGCAGATGGAAGAAATCACCTTTTAGCATTTCCTCGAAAAGTTAGGAACAAAGTGTATGCAAGGTATGAATCTTTTTTTTTTTCCATCTGGTGAGATTAAAAATAATACTCAGTTGTGCTGTCTTCTTCATTTGGAGATAAATTAAATGGAAGAGAAATGAGTGACGGAACCACATGGAATAGTTTCCTTGGATTTTAAGAATTGTTGGTTTTATTTTCAAAATATATTGACTTTGTTACAGGTACTATAAGTTTTCTCTTTATTATTCTTAGTATACCAAAAGATAAGGCCTAACTTGGACTTTTTTGTCTATTTTAGTATCAGTAGGTATATGATAAGTTTTTTATAAGATGAGCTGTTTTTAAAGGATAACGGTAGCACCCCCATTATCTTTTATCATTGTCAGGTTTTAAAGTCTGCACAGCTGATCTCTGAAACATTCACAGTTTCAATTTTGGTGCAAGAAGTATTGTATATTAAGCAACAGTAGTGAAGAAATCCTTCTTAAAAAATCATAGTTACCCAGTCAAGGACTTGACTTGGCAGCAATATTGGTGTTGTGCTGTTTAAAAAAACTGCCATATACTCTTCATCTGTGGTTCATGCTGTGAATGTCTTAGTTTCTTAACTTTTTCATCTGCTGTTCAAGTTTGTATTGATGAATCCAATCCCCAAATGGTGCACAAATCAAAATAAATAACAGTCAAATTAGATAAGGTAATGAATAGTCAGGAAAAATGCCTTGAATATTGTTGAGCAAGAAATTTAGAACTGCTGAATAGTGTACTTGGTATTGACGAGTAAATGTAGACATATTTAAATGAAATACATTATAATACATTTCTTGAATGTTTTATATTTTATGCTAATGGCAATATTTAACTGTTTATACTACTGGAACATTTCTTTATAGAAACCAGATATTTTAAAGTACACGTACATCTATATACCGGTAATACTGTGTCATTCTTTATAGAACCTGGTATCTAGAAGTACATGTACATCTATATACCGGTAATACTGTGTCATTCTTTATAGAACCTGGTATCTAGAAGTACATGTACATCCATATACCGGTAATACTGTGTCATTACAAACTGTTTTTTCCTAATATTTCAGGTTTATGACTGTTGCCACTTCAATTACTGACAGTGCTCAAGAGTCATTGGCAGGACAGAGGAGAGGAGCAAGTGTAGAATCCAGGTAAATCCAGTTTTAATTTTGTGTGAGAATTATATGTTGAAAGAAATATTATATCTACCATAGATATAAGATCTGGAGTTTGACTCTTATGAATGCTAGGTAATGTAACTTACAGGAAATCCATGCAGGTTTGAATTCAGATCACTGAGTTAGCTATTAAAATTAGCATTAGAGGGAAAACAGAGAAGTTAATGTGATATTCAGTGTAAATATTTTTTTTTTTTACTTTCGAACATCTGGTAACTTTGACACGTGATTTAATACCTTTGCATTTCCACTTCAATTAAATTCATACACCTGAATCTTAAACTTTGAAACACTTTAGGAGAAAAAAGCAAGAAATATAAATAGACTAAATAAATATACCGGTAATACTGTGTCATTCTTTATAGAAACCAGATATTTTAAAGTACACGTACATCCATATACATCTTACACATTTAGTTGGTGTGTTAAGATTGTATCTTGGAAGTTTATTAAAATAACATTCCTTACCTTTATCAGTATAGTATTATTTAAATAGTATTTGTAACTAATGACATTTTAAACTTGTTAGCTTTAATTCCTAAATCTGAATACATTAGGGGGTAAAAACAGTATTGAAATATTAATTGAAACTAAATAAATTGGGAATAAAATGCAAATATTAGGGAATTGTTCCCTCCTTTTGTATGAAAATTAACTGCATCAGACTACTAGGTGAAAAGAAATAAAGTGAAAATAAGAAGAGCTGACGACTAGAGAAAACTACGAAACTGGTTCTGTTAAGAGCAAGTAATTTTTAATAACTGTAAAAGTTGAAGGATAGTATAAAAAATTGTCATCTCAAAAAAAATAAATAAATATGTATATATATATATATATATATATATATGTACTCTTTTGTCAAGGTCTGCTTTGTTCTTATACTACATTGTTTTGTTTTTAAAATAATTATTTATTTACATTGTGCCTCATATTTGGTGTCGGTAGGTGGCAAAATAGTATGATTTGATAGACGGAAGCTTTAAACTAGGATGTAGTTTTGAGATAATACCAATTTTATAACATTGTTTACAATTTACATTTTGTTAAGAGTTTTTAAATATCAAATAAATCTTTATCTCACAGTGCTAATTTGCTGAGCAGTTTAATCGGAGAAACTTCTGTTACCCAACGTTGGGTGGTAAGTTCGTTTTTGTGTATTCTTGCACTGTGAAGGAGTAACTTAAATAAAGAAATTTGCTTTTAAAAATAAGTAAATATTTGGGGTCGTCACTGTAGGTAATTTTGTATGTTAGGTATCATGATACATTACAGCAGGTAATGCTTGTTTTTAATTTCCAAGCTGATCTATACTGGAAAAATACAACTTTGTAATGCCAACTAGCGGTTTACACTAATTAAACAGGACCTCTTCAACATTTATCATCTTCTAAAAAATATCGAATAAACACAGTTTTGTCTTGTGGCTGTCAGTTCTCAATTTTTTTGGAATACACACATCTTGTGTCTAATGTAATCTTTACAGCACCAAATCATCACTATTCCATACATGACACATTTTATACTTGTAGTACTGTATTCTCAACTGTTGAGTTTCTCAAGTGTCTGTTACACTTATTAGAAGAAGTAAGTACCAGTGGAGTATGTTTCTCCTCATGGTACAGGTGGTACTCTCCCAAACTTCACATGTTGTAACACATATAGTGTTGGACATTTGTATGTGATTGTTTTCTTTTCATTCAATGGTGCTGAAATATTGAAGGGGAAGATATATGACAGTCACTTTCCATTTTACACAAGGACAATTACTAATGACAGCTAGACTACATTACCTTACCTCCAAACAGTTATTAATGCTACTGGACAACACCATCTTACCTCCAGACAGTCTCTAATGGTTACTGGACAACACCATCTTACCTCCAGACAGTCTCTAATGGTTACTGGACAACACCATCTTACCTCCAGACAGTCTCTAATGGTTACTGGACAACACCATCTTACCTCCAGACAGTCTCTAATGGTTACTGGACAACACCATCTTACCTCCAGACAGTCCCTAATGGTTACTGGACAACACCATCTTACCTCCAGACAGTCTCTAATGGTTACTAAGCAGCAACCGTCTTACCTCCAGACAGTCTCTAATGTTTACTAAGCAGCACCGTCTTACCTCCAGACAGTCTCTAATGTTTACTAAGCAGCACCGTCTTACCTCCAGACAGTCTCTAATGTTTACTAAGCAGCACCGTCTTACCTCCAGACAGTCTCTAATGGTTACTGGACAACACCATCTTACTTCCAGACAGTCTCTAATGTTTACTGGATTACACTGTCTTACCTCCAGACAGTCTCTAATGTTTACTAAGCAACACCATCTTACTTCTAGACAGTCTCTAATGGTTACTGGATAACACTGTCTTACCTCCAGACAGTCTCTAATGGTTACAGAACAGCACCATCTTACCCCCAGACAATTACTAAAGACCATTGTTCAAAATCATCTTGAGTTTCTGGACACACGCTACATAAAAAAATTGTAAAAAATCCAAAATACTGTGTCCAGAAACTCGTGCTACATAAAAAAATTTAAAAAAATCCAAAATACTATGAGTTTCTGGACACACAGTATTTTGGATCTTTTAGAAAAAATAATTTTTTGTAAAATCTTAAAGATAATAATACTTGAAACCCTTTTTTCCCACCAAGTGTATAAAAACGTGCGTAGAGGTATTACCTCTTTATAAGGGTCTTTGTCCTTTTCAGCGTGGCGAAATCACCAATTTTCAGTATCTCATGCACTTAAACACCTTAGCTGGGCGCTCGTACAATGATCTGATGCAGTATCCTGTATTTCCTTGGGTGTTGGCAGACTATGAATCTGAGGTAAGCACTAAGTAACAGTAACTTTTGTAGGTTGTTTAAGGTGAACGGTAAGTTATGTTAGTCAGGTGTATAATCGTCATCATATTCTTGAATACACTATGAAGTTTACAGGTTTAATTTTGGAATGTGAACTTGATATTATTGTATAACAAGAGGTTTTTGAGTGAACCTTTTCAAAATTATGCAGATTTCTTCGTGTAAAGTAATCTTATAGCATTTTTTTTTGTCACGAGTTCTATTACAGCTGTTTGTATGTTCAGATGTAAACAAAAGCTAAGAATATAATACCAGTATAATTTTCAACAATGTCTGTTACTTAGATAACAAAACCTATACCATGACTGGCTGAGCACTGCCATATTGAGTCTTAAAAGTTTATCAAGCTCAGTTAACCTAGGTTGATTGTAAAGAACTGGATCTAGGAAAATTTTAATATATCTTTAGACAGGGAAGGGGGGGGGGGAGTGGTGTTTCATTTGCATTTATTTACCCATTAAAAGTGTTTGAATAGTCAGCCTATCAAACTGTATCAGGTTTTCTTTAGTTCCAACTGTTGTAAGTTACAGTAGGAAATCTTGTTAGAGTTCAAAATATGTCGTTGACTTTATTAGGCTTAGGTTGTCTGATACTCCGTATTTGAAATGCTTTCTCAGCTGCTCAAGGTTGTTTGAATTTTACTTTTAAAATGTTGATTTGTGTTTCAGATTTTGGTTGTATTTACTCAAAACGAGACAAAAGCTTATTTAAGCAATTGTTAGTTAATATATGTATGATGTCAGAAAAACACATAGGTTCAAAAAAAGTCTTAATATAAAATGATATTTATCGTTTTAGTTAATATATGAATATTTTTATTATATTTACATGTTTTTGTAGGAACTGGATTTGCATATCAGCAAGACATTCAGAGATTTTTCTAAGCCAATGGGAGCACAGACACCTGATAGGCTCGAGCAGTTCAAGAAACGATACAGAGAATGGGATGATCCTCATGGTGAGATTATTTAGATGAAGACCAATAAAACCATTATGATGTTTTATTGATATATGTGAGAGTTATTTTCTTGAGTTTTATGCTTTTATTAAGAAACAATACAGAGAATGGGATGATCCTCATGGTGAGGTTATTTAAATGAAGACCAATAAAACCATTATGATGTTTTATTAATATATGTGAGAGTTACTTTCATGAGTTTTGTGCTTTTATTAAGTCGTGTAAGCTGTTAAAATTTGTGTCGTTTCTTCTGTAGATGTTACAGGGTATATGTTGAGATGTTTTTAAGAGGTACTTGTATATCTAACTTTTGAAGTAAAGTACTTGTATGTGAAGATTTTAGGGGCTTCTTTGACTAACAAGACCAAATGAGAAATACAAACAAAACTTTTATAAGTTGTCATATTCCCTGAAGGACATTTTAGACAGTAGTTCAGGTTAATTTATTTCAATAAGAAATTGCATTTGTTACAATTGACCCAGGAACAACATTTCAAAACACCTGTGGTAAAGAAGGGTAACGTCCAAAAACCCTAAAAGATTGATCAGCATAACCATTCTGCATAGCGACAGGAATGTCCAAAACGTACAAGTAAAGCAAAATATTTGTTTATTTCTAACACTCAAAACTTGATTGTTTCCTAGCCGTATCTACTTTTATACAAGACAGTTTGCTAATCGTATTTCTTAAATTTATTTATGTTATACTATTGTTGTAGTACCGGTTTAGAGGCTTCAAAGAAAGAAGTATTGTGCTAAGCTGTTTCCTTGAAACTTGTCTATGTAAGGAATTCAGAATGTGTAGTAGGATTGGTCTTTCAGAACTATTTATGTCCATTGATCTTTAGATTAATTGGCATGTGCTGTATCTTAACATTAGGACTGCCAGTTTTTTCACATTAAGAAAATCTTATAACCTGAAAAACATCAGTAAAGATAGTGAACATATAAATATTACATCATTTTAACTGTTTTCCAAGTTGGAATGAAGGTTATTTTGTATATAGAGTTTTTTTTTTATGCTTGTTTGTGAAATTCACTGTTCATGTTATATTTATTCAATGTTTATATGTCAAAATAAATAAAACTGATATGAATTGTAAAACTTATTTTTATACCAGGTGAAACACCACCTTATCATTATGGGACTTTCTATTCCTCTGCTATGATTGTAGCCTCCTACCTGCTTCGTATGGAACCTTTCACTCAACATTTCCTTAGGCTTCAGGTATGATTCAATGTACTCGTAAAGTCATCATTTAATTTTTTAAGGAAAAGTTCTTAATCATACAGTAGGTAGTGACCACATTTTTATATTCAGGTTTTTACATTTTTTAATTTTTTGCCTTGTTTTTGTTCCTAAATAAATTTTTAATCTTTATTCATTAATTGCTTCATCATTTTATTTTGTTTTACAGATAATCAATTTAAGTGATGCTCACAGCCCCAATATCTATATTTCTTGAACTTCACCTCAGTTGTAGCAACTTTCATTGTTACCAATGGGTCTAATATTTGTGACTAAAATGACATAAACTGCACATAATGTTTTTTTTCATATTTCTCTTAATTTATCCATTTTTGTATTCAAAATCACCATCCAAGAGGTCTTTCGTTCAATACCAGAACTCATCATTTGGGCTGGGTGATATGAGACGAAAGATTCTTTGAAATGTTATTTACCTATGCAGTACAATACTTTCAGATTTACGGCTTAGCGCCTGCGATTTGTGATTTATATCACAAGTTTTAGGGCCGCTGTCAGTCTTTAGTATTTAAACTGTAATCTTCATTATTAGCAGTACACTTTAAGTTGATTATGACCTTTACTATAACCTTACCATCATAATGACCTTCTCTATTATCTAAACTTATGATTACAACCTTTATTATACCTTCATCATATTCATAACAATGATCACTGTTATCTGTAGATATTATCAATATGTTTTTTATATCTTTCCATATTAGTTATCAGTATCAACCTTAACAGTTGTTTTATGTCTACACCCTACTTCTATGGATATTAACTCTTTCAGGATGGGCATCATTTTGTGTACATGTCAGGAGGTTTTAGTGATTTGCATTCAAAATTTAAATAAACTACTTTATCATGGTATACCAATAAATTTGGGAATAAAAACGTTGCTAATAATCCAAATTTTATTAGTATATAAGTTTTAAGTTCTTAATCTTATAAGGCAATTAAAAAAAAATCATGAATGAGAATTGTAACATTTTCTCTCTAAGCATCTCCTCTTCTCTAATTTATTTACCACCCCTCCAAGGAGTATGAAATATAATGTAAATTACTCATTATAATGTTGTCATTGCTTGGACAAAGCATAATTTTTATAGCCTTCAATCTTATTTAGTTACAGAGCCATCAAATAGAAAATCAGAGCCATCGTGCCATGCCCATGTCACATCCTCTTTCAGAATTTGTCAGTAGTTCTCTTTCATGTTTAATACTATATTATTTATAACCAGTAGAAAGCCAGAATTTTAATCTATCAAATGACGTACAATACTACATTTTTTTCTGTCCAGAGAATTCTCTATTTTGCTTCCAGTTCAACCTTTATTGCCATGGGAAACACGAACATTGATGAGCTTAGCTCAATTTTTTAAATTGTACTCTTGGCACATAGCTAGAAAGCCAGACAAATTGTGATAGTTATGCTTTTCGTATGTTATTATTCTGTGTTCTTTGGCGCATTGTTTAATTAATTAAAAATGTATTTAGTGCAGTATTACCATTAGTATAAAAAAGAAGGGTTAAGTGTCCTTGACACTCTACAGCAAAAAAAAAAATAAGACTCGGATAAGTAGTTTATTTCATGTTTATTTACTTATTAATATAAAAGTAACTAAAATGTAAAAATTAGAAACTTTTTAGGTTAGATTAGGTAAAATAAATTTTACACGAGGTATGCTCTTGAACAACTTGTGAGTAGCTAGTGCATTATGTAATTCAATAAAGTAGCATGAACCACATGTTCATTTGCCCTGTGATTTACAAATTTTATGGCAGGAATATTAATTTAGACATGGCTTAAAGGGCAATAAAATTTAAGTATAAACAGATGCATACTGTTAAAAGTTTAAAACTATTTAGGATAAACTAATGCAGTTTCATGTTACAATTTGTTATTCTAGAGAGATAAAAGGGTAATTTAGATTTCTTTATTTCTTTTTTGGTGGTTTACAGAGTTAGGGTAGGGGAATAACACATAAAATATAAAGTTTTAATGAAAAAATAACATTTTATAATCATTTAGGAGGTTTTAGAGATTACACAAATGAATAAAAGTATTTTTAATCTTAACATGAAAATCACTTTGCACTTGGACTAGTAAAGAAAACTACATGATATATTTATAGACAAATTGTTATTAAAAACTTAACTAAAAATCAAATTTTTTGTTTTCAAAATTCTTGTGATGTTTACTGAAAGTTTGCCAAATTTTGTATTTCTCATAGGGTGGACACTTTGATTTAGCTGATCGAATGTTTCACAGTATAAAAGATGCTTGGCTGTCGGCAGCAAAACACAATATGGCTGATGTGAAAGAATTAATTCCCGAGTTTTTTTATCTTCCCGAGTTCCTATTAAACTCTAACAAATTTGATTTTGGTAAGTGGTCTTCACATAATAAGATCATTATACAATATCTTGTATCTAATCTCTTACTTATTTTAAAAAGTGACAAAATTAACTAGAATTGTTTTAGAAGCTTCTCTTATAGTAAGTATTTGATTCTGTTACTGTATCAGTTTATGTATATATGTGAAATACAGATTTATTATTTTTTGTGTTTTTGTTGTTCGGGTTCTTATGTTTTTGATATTACTATGAACAGCATCTGAAACTGGTAAGAAATAATATTTGATATATATTTGTAGAATTTTATTATATATATATTTTATATATAAATAGAAAAATGCGAAGGTGATAAAATATATAGAAATTAGTATGTTAGTGATAAATCACCTTAAAAAACTATGTTTGTAGTTTATTTTCTTGGCAATGTTTTGAGCAAATGCTCTTTTTTTAGGCAGAAACAAGCCTGTCGGTTAATGACAACAACAAGAACATTCCTTTCAAAATACATGATATGCGTGTGATTTTTTGCCATGTTTGCTTTAAAGCAGCACCACATCTGACACTTCAACACAATTTTAGGATTACATATTTTTATACAGTAGGATGTCATGTTTACATTTTAAGTTATTTTCTTTAAGATGTTTCTAAACAAGATATCAGTGCACAAAAACGGACTTAACGTATTTGTAGTGTGGGAGTTCATTAGTGTTATGTTTTGTTGTGTGACTAGTGATGAAATTCTTCAGGTTAAGAGTAGTTCTTTACCCAGCATTAGAAAAGTAGGGTCAAGAGAAAGATTAGCAAATTGAAGAAACATCAAATACCTTGGTGTGAAACTGGTCTTAGCCAGTAAATATTTTCAAATAACAATTTAACGACCACTTTTGCCAGACGAAATCTGAAAAGTTCTTGTAAAATCAACATTTGAGGATTGGTCATCATAGCTGAAATACTTGAGCACACAAATGATTAATGTCTGAGTCTGAGGGTATAAACAAATGTACATGTTGGTAGAGGAAGCATTAATGGAGAAACTTTATTATAAGAAAGAGACTGAAATGTATTAGAAATTAATTTCTGAGACGATGATTGATCAAATGGGTGACAAAATTAATAGTTAGTGCTCCAGGATAATAGTACTCCTATTAAAAACTTTTGTATAGTAACTGTCACATGTTCTTGTGAAGAATTCCATGTGCTACATTATGCATCATCTCACATCAGGAAAAACCGCTTTAATCCATTAAAATAAAGTATTGATGTATGATCACCAGCAATGCTTACTTAGCAAGACATACAAGCTTATGTTAAACCAACTAGTTAGTTGATGAGATAGTTAGCTCATCAACTTAACAAGTTAGCTCATCAAATCAGAACCTCATGTCTGCACCAGCGTGAAGTAGTAGTAGTAGATGAGTTACACCCTGAATCAATGTTCAGTTTGACCCTGAGGTTATTTTGTATTCTTATAAGCTATTTTTTAAAGGTGGAAGCTAAGTTAAAATAAAAATCGATATTGATGAGCAAATGAAGTTATATTGGAAGAAAGTTTTGTGTAATGGCAAACAATAATTTTTAATTCACTAATTATTCAAAGCCAAATACTGAGTTAATGTGCATTTCGTCTATTTTAAAGAGTTTGATAACCAACTGTATTCATGTTGTTAAAATGTTAAATAAGATTTGTTTCGTTCTTTTACAAACCCTGTCTCCTTATTTCTCACAAACCTTCTTCAGTTAGCAGCCTATGTAAAAATTTACTGCAACTATCTGGTAAAATGTCCTGTGAATTACTGATTTCCAGTTTGTGTTCTGTGGTGTGATTAGTGAAGTACTGATTTCTGGTTTGTGTTGTTTGGTGTGATTAGTGGAGTACTTATTTCTGGTTTGTGTTGTGTGGTGTGATTAGTGAAGTACTTATTTCTGGTTTGTGTTGTGTGGTGTGATTAGTGAAGTACTCATTTCTGGTTTGTGTTGTGTGGTGTGATTAGTGAAGTACT
>NW_013668033.1:177768-184936 GCF_000517525.1 Limulus polyphemus | reverse complement strand
TGATTAGTGGAGTACTTATTTCTGGTTTGTGTTGTGTGGTGTGATTAGTGAAGTACTTATTTCTGGTTTGTGTTGTGTGGTGTGATTAGTGAAGTACTCATTTCTGGTTTGTGTTGTGTGGTGTGATTAGTGAAGTACTCATTTCTGGTTTGTGTTGTGTGGTGTGATTAGTGAAGTACTCATTTCTGGTTTGTGTTGTGTGGTGTGATTAGTGAAGTACTCATTTCTGGTTTGTGTTGTGTGGTGTGATTAGTGAAGTACTCATTTCTGGTTTGTGTTGTGTGGTGTGATTAGTGAAGTACTAATTTCTGGTTTGTGTTCTGTGGTGTGGTTAGTGAATTATTTATGCCTGGTAATTTTTTTGTATGATTAGTGATTTCTCTTATGTTTTACTGTGTAATTTGTTATCACTGGTTTCTGGTATGTATATTTACTATATTCATGGTTAGTGGATTACAGGTTTCTGGTATGTTTTGTGTGTCTCATTAATGGATTACTAGTATTTCTGGTATGTTTTATGTCTGATTAATAGTCAGACATAAAACATACCAGAAATACTAGTAATCCATTAATCAGACATAAAACATACCAGAAATATTAGTAAACCATCAATCAGACACATAAAACATACCAGAAATACTAGTAATCTATTAATCAGACATAAAACATACCAGAAATACTAGTAATCCAATGGATTACTAGTATTTCTGGTATGTTTTATGTGTCTGATTGATGGATTATTAGTATTTCTGGTATGTTTTATGTCTGATTGATGGATTACTAGTATTTCTGGTATGTTTTATGTCTGATTGATGGATTACTAGTATTTCTGGTATGTTTTATGTTTGATTAAAGGATCACTAGTATGTTTTGTGTGTCTGATTAATGGATTACTAATATTTCTGGTATGTTTTGTGTGTCTGATTAATGGATTACTAGTATTTATGAGATGTTTTATGTCTGATTAATGGATTACTAGCACTTCTGGTATGTTTTCTGAATTTAAATTGCAAGAAAATCACTCGTACATGGAAAAATAATGTGAAATTGATTTATTTACTTATTCTAGTGTCTTACCTGATAATTTACAGAAAGACATTACTTACGTAGCTTATATTTGTGAAATAATCAGAAACCTAAGTAAAAATCTTGTTAAAGTGACTTATTTAAATTACTCTCAATATCACTACAGGCTACAAACAAAATGGTATACAACTTGATGATGTTATCCTGCCACCTTGGGCAAAAGGAGATTCCCGGGAATTCATCAGAGTACATAGACAGGTAGGATTACAATATTCTTTTGATTTTTCCCTTGAAAACCTTTAAGTTTACATTTTTATGGAGATTTTATTAAGAACATATCCTGCTAGGACAATAGTAAATAGCCTCTCATACTTGCAATGCTCTGAGATTTTCTCAAAACCTGTAGAAAATGTTTTGTTTTGTAAGAAAGTTCGTATACTCATTTTGTGTATACTTTAGAAGCAGTCATCAGCCCTCATGCACATTAAAATGTTTTCTTAATATGACTGCATATCTCTTATGATGACCAAATATTTCAGTATAATAAAACCACAGAAAGATGAAAAAATCGGCTTTTGTTTGGACACGCTTTTATTTTTTTGCATGATAGTGAATGTCCAAGTATAGTTCATGTTTTGATAAAGATAACAAAAAGAAATAACCGTGTTTTGATGTTTCCCAATTAATTTTCCCTAAGCACTGCCTCTGTTTTTTTGTTTTGAGGTTTAAATAGTAAAACAGTGAATGTAAAGCAAAATGTTTGTCTGTCAGCTCTTCATATGAAAGGGGTTCTGATAAGAGGGAAAAAGAAGTAAGTTACTATTTCATCTACAAGACAAGTATTTTTGAATTTCACCTTGAAAGATATTTATTACTGTCAAATTCTGATTATAAGTTGCTCTGAAATGCACAAGACAACTTGTTTTCTGGAAGTATCTGCTCAAAGAAATGCTACTCCATCTGTAAACTATGTTATGAGCCAGCTATATAGCATAGTAGTAAAAAAAAAACAAAACTATCGAGTCTAGACCCGTGTTATGTCTGTGTGTAGTAACTGAGAAACCTTCCATAATATTAACCTCTATATTGAGGCTTCTTTGAGATCTTGAGGTAATTTGATGGTACTATACAACACAAACCATGATGCATTATGTCTGAATGTAGTAATTGAACAAATTTACATAATATTAACTTTTGTTCTGAGGCTTCTTTGTGATCTTGAGGTAATCTGTTGGTACTGTACGACACGAACCATGATGCATTATGTCTGAATGTAGTAATGGAACAAATTTACATAATATTAACTTTTGTTCTGAGGCTTCTTTGTGATCTTGAGGTAATCTGTTGGTACTGTACGACACGAACCATGGTACAAAAAAAGTATTTAATGTAATTTTAATGTTAATTCTGCCTCTTGTCTCTTATATATTTGAAGTTGAATGGATAAGAAACAAAACGTATAATTCTGCCCATCTACAAATTGGTTGACTCTTTTAAGTGACTGGAAAGTAGAAGTATTTCAACTTATGATGGGATACACTGAGTACAGTCATGTTGTTGAATTAATTGTTCTTCTTTAGAACGTTTCAAGTAAAACGAATAATTTATTTTCAGTTTTGTGTGATATTTGTAATAAGTTATTGTAAATACATACCCTATACAATGTCATGTATGCAAGTTTTAGAATGTTCTTTCTGGTTCTACAATGTCCAATCAGAAGAAGCCTCACATCTATTCATGTTTTAATTAAAATCATGTTTTCTAATTTTGTGGTTAGGGTGCTCAATGCTCAATCTGCGGGTCATGGGTTCAAATCCCGTCACTGAACATGCCCACCCTTTCAGCTGTGGGAGCATTATAATGTGATGATTAATTCCAATTTTTGTTGGTAAAGAGTAGCCCAAGAATTGGCATTGGGTATTGTTGACTAGTTGCCTTCCTTTTAGTCTATTACTTCACAATTAAGGGCAGCTAGCACAGATAGCCTTAGAGTAGCTTTGTGCAAAGTTCAACAAACAAACAAACTTTCTGATCTTGTGTAATTTAATATCATTATTATACTTTATTTTTGCTTATTTTTTTTTTGCTCCCTGGGAAAAAACACTAGCTTAGAAACATCTTCATTTTATTCTAACCAAAATGTAATAATTCAAGTATTTTATTTTCTGTAAGTTTTTTGGAGAAAGAGAAATAATAGTTCAGTCATTAATTTTTTGATTCAGGAACTAAATATAGTTAAATCTTCTTTCTTTGTCGTATGGCCTCCAGAAAAAATATATATGATTTCTTCTTTCTCCATTACCCGATCGCCCCCCAGTGGCACAGTGGTATGTCTGCGGACTTACAACGTTAGAATCCGAGTTTCGATACTCGTGGTGGGCAGAGTACAGATAGCCCAATGCGTAGCTTTGTGCTTAATTACAAACAAACAAGATTACCTGATCAGTAATGTAAGGGCCCGGCATGGCCAGGTGGTTAGGGAGCTCAACTTGCAATCTGTGGGTTGCGGTTCGAATCCCCGTCACACCAAACATGCTCGCCCTTTTAGCTGTGGGAGCATTATAATGTGACGGTCAATCCCACTATTCATTGGTAAAAGAATGGCCAGGTGGTTAGGGAGCTCAACTTGCAATCTGTGGGTCACGGATTTGAATCCTTGTCACACCAAACATGCTCACCCTTTCAGCTGTGGGAGCATTATAATGTGACAGTCAATCCCACTATTTGTTGGTAAAAGAGTAGACCAACAGTTGTCGGTGGGCGGTGATGACTAGCTGCCTTCCCTCTAGTCTTTTCACTGCTAAATTAGGGATGGCTAGCACAGATAGCCCTCATGTAGCTTTGAGCAAAATTCGTAATAAACCATAAACCATGAGTAACGTAAACATTCTTACATATTGATAGTGTTTTAAACTAGTGAGGAACTGGTATAAGCTTACATTATTTATGAGATGTGTATGTGTGGATATTTATTTGACAAAAGCCATGTTTTAATCACAGTATCTATTGCTTTTCAGGCTTTAGAGAGTGACTATGTTAGTGCTCACCTACATGAATGGATTGATTTGATTTTTGGATACAAACAACAAGGGCAGCCAGCAGTGGAAGCTGTGAATGTCTTTCATCACCTTTTCTATGAAGGAAATGTAGACATTTATAGCATTGAGGATCCACTGAAAAAGAATGCCACAATTGGTTTTATTAATAATTTTGGACAGATTCCTAAACAAGTAAATATCATTGTATTACTACATTATCATTTATTTATAACTTAGTGAGATTTTGCTCATTTATTTGCTCAGTTTACATTATATATATATATATATTACATCTATATTATGAGTATTTCTAATTATTTAGTGTAAGTTTTTGTATTATGCTGCTTGTTTCCACATTTAATTTTTTCAGTGATCATTATAACAGCACTGTCTTCCTCAGTGTGTGTGTTTCAGTGTTACTAGAACTTAACTGCCTGATTATAACACCATTGTCTTTCTCAGTGCATGTCTCAGTGTTACTAGAACTTAACTGCCTGATTATAACCAACTGTTTCCCTCAGTGCGTGTTTCAGTGTTACTAGAACTTAACTGCCTGATTATAACCAACTGTTTCCCTCAGTGCGTGTTTCAGTGTTACTAGAACTTAACTGCCTGATTATAACACCACTGTTTCCCTCAGTGCGTGTTTCAGTGTTACTAGAACTTAACTGCCTGATTATAACACCACTGTCTTCCTCACTGTGTTTCAGTGTTACTAGAACTTAACTTCCTGATTATAACACCACTGTCTTCCTCAGTGTGTTTCAGTATTACTAGAACTTAACTGTCTGATTATAACACCACTGCCTTCCTCAGTGTGTTTCAGTGTTACTAGAACTTAAATGTCTGAATTAATGATCTTATTTACTCTCTTTATTATGTCAGTCAGTGTTTTTAATTTGAACACCATGTGCTTTCATTGTTTTAATCCATTATTTATAGTGTTTATACACTTCTAAGGCTTTTTATGTTGGCATGTTATCATTTTTCATGGTCTGTTTATTCCCATCCTAGCTAAAATATATCATCATAGTGTTAATGTCTGTTTTGTTTTTTACTTTAAGATTTCAGTTTGTTTTCTTTAAAAATAAATCCTAAAGGCCATGTGTCAAAACTGCTTCCAGCTAAAGTAGTTACAGCTCAGTATGTCAGTTTGTGTATTGTTATAAAATTAGTGGTCTAATTGTAGTAGAAAATATAGTAATTTTTTCAGGTGTAAAAATTTTTACTAATTCAAGTCAAATCAAGTAGAAACTACCTTTTTGAGGAGATTTTCATGACTTAATTATTGGCAATTGATCTGAAGGGGGTGGGGGATTTAATCAAAATTTTGAAATACATAGAAAGTGAATATAAAACATAAATTGTGTAGTTGGAAATAGTTTTGTAGTTCTAAGGAAAAGTTTCAAAAATTCAAATTTTTTAAAATTACATATTTGTGTAAGAGTTGTTTATTGATTACAATTAAAACCTGGTTGAGGGTTTAGAAGGTACAATTTGTTTTTAAATAAGTTGTTAGGAAATATGAAATTAGTATTTAACCTATCAGTGCCAAGGTAAACTATACTAAGCATTGGGAACCTATTACTTATTTCCTGTGCTAATCTTCATTCAAAACAAAATTTATATCACATATATTACATATTTAGTCTATTGAGTTACAGTTTTTAGGGTAGAAAACTGGACATTGAGTATTTACTCTTAAATTTATTGGCATTCTTGGTGTTCAGGGTCAAAAACTGGACATTAGGTGTTGTTTTAGGGATATTTAAGCAGTGTAAATATGGTAGAGCTTTGACTTTACTGGACTGCTAGTGCATGTTTTTAGAGTTGGATGAAGTTTCAGCTTTGATCCGAAGAACACCTCTGTATAAAAGTCTATCTAGAAACAGGCAGGAGCAGTCCATTAAAACCAAACCTCTACCAGATATTAGGTATTCATTTCATTTCCCGAGTTACTGCCAACTGTGGGTCCAGCTAGGGGTGAAGGAAACAATACAAGGTAGGTTGTATAGGACTATGGGTCTACCTAAGGATAAAGTAAAAGTACAGAGTAGGCTGTATAGGACTATGGGTCTACCTAAGGATAAAGTAACAGTACAGAGTAGGTTGTATAGGACTGTGGGTCTACCAAAGGATAAAGTAACAGTACAGAGTAGGTTGTATAGGACTGTGGGTCTATCTAAGGATAAAGTAACAATACAGAGTAGGTTGTATAGGACTGTGGGTCTAGCTAATGGTGAAGGTAACAGTACAGAGTAGGTTGTATAGGACTGTAGGTCGAGCTAAGGGTGAAGGTAACAGTACAGAGTAGGCTGTATAGGACTGTAGGTCGAGCTAAGGGTGAAGGTAACAGTACAGAGTAGGTTGTATAGGACTGTAGGTCGAGCTAAGGGTGAAGGTAACAGAACAGAGTAGGCTGTATAGGACTGTAGGTCGAGCTAAGGGTGAAGGTAACAGTACAGAGTAGGTTGTATAGGACTGTAGGTCGAGCTAAGGGTGAAGGTAACAGAACAGAGTAGGCTGTATTGGACTGTAGGTCGAGCTAAAGGTGAAGGTAACAGAACAGAGTAGGCTGTATAGGACTGTGGGTCTAGCTAAGGATGAAGGTAACAGTACAGAGTAGGTTGTATAGGAATGTGAGTCTAGATAAGCGTGAAGGTAACAGTACAGAGTAGGCTGTATTGGACTATGGGTCTAGCTAAGGATGAAGGTAACAGTACAGTGTAGGTTGTATAAGACTGTTTTAAAGCATAATAATCTAAAGAGCACTTTCATCTCTATGCTTAAGCATTTGGAACTCTTGACCCTATAACTGATCTGGCACCATGCTGGTGGAGTAACATTGTTTAGTAACAAGAGATGTCATGCTGAACATATGTAGCATGTGAAAAGGTATCATGTGTCAGTAATATAATGTATGCATTATATGTGTTTATTTTTTATTCTACGGTATCTGGTTACATGGAAGTGAAATTCATATAAAGTACATTTCTGTATATTCTACAATCTGAGTATTTTAGTACCTACATATATCCTTATTTGGATCAAGCTCAGTTATAATATATATATATAATATATATATATATATATATATATATATA
>NW_013668033.1:172282-177147 GCF_000517525.1 Limulus polyphemus | reverse complement strand
TTTTTTTTTTTAGTCATTATAAAATCTGTCTCTGTTTTAATGATGAAAAGTGATATTGTTCGGGATTAAATTTTTTTAATATTTTTTAATATCATTCAGAACTATGAATAAACTCATTAGAACTTGCTGGTTCTCAAGGCTAACTCATAATGAATATCTGGTTTACGTGATGTTGACATCTGTGCCTATATATTTCACTACATTCATTAAACCTAATTTTTTATTCTCCTGAAGAAGAATAGTGAACTATTCGAAAGCGCTCAAGGTTTGGGTCTCATTTGAAAACCATGTTGATTCAGTGTCAAGGAAGTAAGATATATATGTTGTCTTGAAAAACTACATAGAAAATATTATCAAAGAAATAAAAAAAATCTAACAACTATAACATGATGCACCCTATCGTCAATAAAAAAAGCTTGAATTAGAAAAACAAGAACACATAGTGTAAGCAGACTGCTTCTGTTCTAAGACATCATATCTAGAGTTCAAAATACACTTACAGTGTATCACTTATCAATGGTTCCAACAATTAGGCTTCTCTTTTGAATCTTTTAAATACGTTACAAAATTACATGTCTCTTCACTACTTTTTTTTTACCTCTTGGAAGCATCACTGATATAATTTTATTGGGTTTATATTAATTCAAATAATTGAGTAGTGTAATCCTATTAGCTAGTAAACAGTTTGTGTGAAAAAAGTGTTTAATTGTATGACTAACAGATAAACTGAATGAAAAGCTTGCTTTTCAATTTTCATTTTAGTTGTGAATTAACAATGATGCATGATTTGTTTTATAGATTTTAAAATGAGTCTTATTCAACAAGAAAAAGAGTAATATTAATTTCAGGTTGTTGTTTTTAAAATGAGTCTTATTCAACAAGAAAATAGTAATATTAATTTCAGGTTGTTGTTTTTTAAACAAGTCTAAGAATAGTTTTTTTTTTATGTGGCTATTAAAAGCTCAACAAATAAATTGTTGTATTGTAGCTCTTTAAGAAACCTCACCCAGCAAAAAGGCTTAACAACCGAACAAGTATCATAGATCCTGGCCCCATTGTGCCTGGTTTGAGTACTGGACAAGATAAGTTGTTCTTCCATAACTTGGATAACCTGAGGCCATCTCTTCATCCTGTAAAAGGTAGTTTTTTTGTGTAAATATGCTAATAGTTTCACTACACTTATTTAAATTTTATTTGTCTTAAAAATCTTTTTTTCATGGGCAGTATTAACTAGATTCAACTTTCTGTTTTTGTTCTGATGAAACACAAGTATATGATGTTATAGGTCTTTAATAATAATATTTGTTTTCTCAATAAAATAAAGTAACTACTGTGTGAGATAGCTCATTACAGTATTTTACACTATTGAACATTCTGGTGTGTGAGTAGGGTTACTAAGGTACGTAAGGTATGTGAGTAAATAATAGTGCTTATCTTATTCCCTCTAACTCTTTCTTTTTTCATATCCATTACACCATTTTGTGTCACGAGTCTTACTGAATGTTATGAGGTTTTCTTCGTGATATAAAAACTTTCCACCTGTGTATACTGTTTAGTAGGAAATCTGTCCTACTCGTATACTGCTTGGAATATCTTACTTTGACAGTACATCTTTATTGAGTAGCTTCTGTAGTAATATCTGTGGTTTCTTTCATATATACAAGTCTGTATTACTTGCTTGTCTCATGATGTCAGGAAAACATGTAGGTTCAGAAACTCCATTAAAGACAAAAAATATGGAACATATAATCTGAGTGTTTTCATAAGGTGGACCTTTCTTCATTATGGGCAAAGTGTTTGCCCCTCATGAAGAAAGTTTCACCTTTTGAAAGCTCTTGGGTTATAGGGATTCATATTTTTGACTTTAGTTCTTAACTGTTATGGCTAGTTTTTTTTTTTTCTTTTTTGTTTTCAGCTCGCTGAAACATTTTTGTTGTGGAGCAGTTTTGAGAAATGGTTTGGCTGATCATGTGTATGCTCATGTTTATGAGGTAGTCTGAGGTGTTTAATGCTATCAAAATATGTTCCCTGCACCCCAACTTGTATATACATCTCTTGAACTTGAGTATTTTATACTTCTCCATCGTACTGAAAACTAATGTTACCTTCTGCTTACTTCCCAACTTCTTCTCATTTCCAGTATATAGAATCCAATAACCCCCTCCCGCCCACCCCCATACAAAGAAGTAAATTAATGAAAATGGTGGCATATTTAGGGTTACAGTAACAGTTAAAAACACGAAAATCTTTTAACTGTTGGGAAATTTCAAGAGAAGAATTAAGCTCTAGAGAATTATATATTAATGGCCTTAGAGAAGAATACTGTTATACAAGAGTAGACATATAAAAATAATAATTTGCTATCATAAATATATTTTTATGAGTGCCATAATGGAGTTTTAACTTCCTGCTACAAATGAAAATTGAGTGCACAAAATCAACAGATAAAGCCTAACCTACACAGATTACGATCTCATTCGCTGACTTGTATCCATCGTGGTGTATGTTACTATTCAAAATGTCGGTAATATTTGCAGTTGAAAATTGTTTAACTTTTATGAGAAAATGGACTCAAAATGGCATCCAATCACTCCAGTGTTTTCACACAAGCTGACGATGATTCTGGTTCTGAACCTGAATTGTCCGAAAATGATTTTGAGCATGATATGGCTGAAAAAACGTATGCACCTAAAGAGTTAAAAGAAACCAGCTTTGTGTAGTTTGTAGTTTTCTTTCATAAGTCTGCATCCAGTATCAACATTGTTAAAACACATATTTTAAGTTATTTTTTTTTTACTTAAGATATTTTGAATTCCAGTATCAATTTGTATTCTTTACCAATCATTTCAGAGCTTAGAGGACCGGTAGGACAGATTGTTCAGCATGACAAAACACTACAAGCCGTAGAACAGAACAAACTGATACTGCCCCCTAACTACATCCATTATGTAGCTTGGGGATTTGCTGATCATAGCTTGAGGCTAGGAACTTATGAAACGGATCGGGCTACCTTGGTCTGGGAAGATACTCCATTTGGAGAGATCCTTTGTTGTAGTGTACCAAATAGCAAGGTTCTCCTAACAGCTGGTACAAATACTGTAAGTAGATTGTTCCGTAACAAACAGCATTATTTTCGGTTTACATGAGATAGTAAATTTGATATATTTTTGTTTTTGTAATAGAAAAATCACTTATGTAATAATATAACCTAGTATTAGGTAATACTTACAGTACAAATATTGTGACCAAGATGCAATTTATGTCAACTGTTTCCAAGAGGTTACTTTTTTGGCTTATCTGTCATTTGTTTTAAATAAAACATTTATTTTGTCTCTTACTTGACTGAGGCATAAGTATTCTCGTGTTTCTACAAAGATTGAAGTTCATAATTATTATTTTTTTTTGTTTATTGTTAAAATAATAAATAACACACACCATTAAAATGGATACACAACTAAAGACATTTTTAACTAAAGCTGGTCTATGGGTTCCAAAAAAGTTGACTCTACAAGTTTCGATGATGATGACATTGTAATGTCGAAACATGTAGAATCAGCTTTTTTTTTTGAGCCCATGAACTGGTCTTAATTAAAAATATTTCTAATTATGTATCCATTTTAACATTGTTTAATATTTATTATTTTAAGGTAGAACTTTATATTTACCTTTGATGCTGTAAAAACAAAAAAGGAAATATAAGATTAGTGCTACAATTATTTCTTTGTTTGATGGTAATATCTCTTAAAAAAAAATGTACCTTTTCCATAATTAGCATATTGTTGTCTTTGCTTGTTGAGTGTTTACTGTGCCTTTATCATTACTGAACTGTCTGAAGCTTTCAAAGTTGGTTGATTGTTAACTTAGTATGTTCCAGTAAATCGAAAATTTGTTCTTGTTTTTGTTATCTTTTCTTTAAGAAACCCCATCTGTGATTTGTTTTGTTTAATTACTTTAAAAAAATGTAATTGTTTGTTTCTTTTTCTGATTTGTCCCTGAACAAGAGTGATATACAAAAAAGTAATGGTTTAGTTTCAGTTTTCAAGTTATTTTTTTTATGGTATTTCCTTTCTTGGACTGTACAGAGTTCTCAGTGCGACTCTCATGATCAGTTTCTGTCAGCCACGACCTAAAATTAGTTTTTTTGTGTATTTTTTATAGGTGATCAACGTGTGGCGAACAGAGAAGAAGAAACTGGTACTAAAGGAGAATCTGTATGGTCACACGGAACCTATCACATGTTTGGTTTCATCAGCAGCATACAATCTAATTGCCAGTGGATCCAGGGACAAAACGTGCATTGTTTGGGACTTGAGTCAACTAGTATTTGTCAGGCAGTTGCGAGGTCATCCAGGCCCAGTTGCAGCAATAGCAATTAATGAATTAACTGTAAGCATGAAATTACAGTTTAGCTTAATACACTGCAAAAATAACAGATAAACAGAACTTCATAAAATAAGGCAGTGTGGATAAATGAAACTACATGGTTTGAAAACTAAGTTACACTGTGGACAAATGAAACTACATGGTTTGAAAACTAACTTACACTGTGGACAAATGAAACTACATGGTTTGAAAACTAACTTACACTGTGGACAAACAAAACTACATGGTTTGAAAACTAAGTTACACTGTGGACAAACAAAACTACATGGTTTGAAAACTAACTTACACTGTGGACAAACAAAACTACATGGTTTGAAAACTAACTTACACTGTGGACAAACAAAACTACATGGTTTGAAAACTAAGTTACACTGTGGACAAACGAAACTACATGGTTTGAAAACTAAGTTACACTGTGGACAAACGAAACTACATGGTTTGAAAACTAAGTTACACTGTGGACAAACGAAACTACATGGTTT
>NW_013668033.1:170977-172261 GCF_000517525.1 Limulus polyphemus | reverse complement strand
GGTTTGAAAACTAACTTACACTGTGGACAAACGAAACTACATGGTTTGAAAACTAAGTTACACTGTGGATAAACGAAACTACATGGTTTGAAAACTAAGTTACACTGTGGACAAGTGAAACTACATGGTTTGAAAACTAACTTACACTGTGGACAAATGAAACTACATGGTTTGAAAACTAAGTTACACTGTGGACAAACGAAACTACATGTGGGGGTGTTATAATGTGATGGTCAATCCCAGTATTTGCTGATAAGGAGTAACCCCAAGAGTTGATGGTGGGTGGTGTTGACTCTCTGCCTTTTTAGTCTTACATTGCTAAATTAAGCTCTGATGATTGACTGTTTTAGTGGAAAGCATAAACGTACCACAGATCCACTGGCAAACTGACAATTGCAACATTAGCCTTTTCTTTAACAATGTTTTTTTTCTTCAAACCAATTCTGTTAGCTTTACAGAAAATATTTTGGTTATAATTAGGCGAATACAATAAGCACGTTGAACAAAAGTATCTAGACAGTACTTGGGAAGAGGTTATCATGTATACGAAAATAACTCGTAATTAGATATTCCTGTGGTGTAGTTTTTATAGATTAGATAACTGAAAGTTGTTGCTAATCATATAAACTGAATAATAGAAAGCTCTTCTAACTTATTTGAATATAGTTATGTTTTAAAAAATAATAACAATAAAATGAAGCATTACAATATAATCTATCTCTTTTTGCAAACTTAAAAATAATATAGTTTGTTTGTTTCTAGACCTATAAATTTTAAGTAAGGAACTCTACATTCAGAATGTGTAAGGTAATGGTCAGAGATGGTCAAATGTAAAGACAAAATTCAGGCACTGTCTTTTCAGCACATGTAAATGTGCTAAGATAGAGCTGTTTATTCTCTGTGTAAAATGTGCACATAATGGATGATGCATAGTTAATTTTTACTAAGGAATAATTTTTCTAGATTGTTCTTTTTGTGCAGTGTATAAGGAAAGACAACTAACACTCAGGTTCTTTCACTGCAAATTTTTCTAATAACATTTCATAATAAGTTCCATTTTTTCTTGTGCGTGTGATTTTATTTGGTCTTAACCACACAGCTGCATAATGTTCATGTCAACTGCAAGTACTGATCCCCCAATTTGAGCATTATTACTGAGCAACCACAGTGATTTTATTGACTATACTTTGAATAAATTATGAAAAATGTATTTTTGGTTATCATTATTATTAATAATAACTTTCCTCTTGTTCTGTTGGAATATCAATTAGTTAAACTCATGAC
>NW_013668033.1:145652-170199 GCF_000517525.1 Limulus polyphemus | reverse complement strand
AAGTAATATGTTAATCATTACAGGCTTAAGTGATGGTGTAGTTCAAGTAGGTTGTTGTCAACATAGAAACTTAAGTAATATGTTAATCATTACAGGCTTAAGTGACAGTGTAGTTCAAGTAGGTTGTTGTCAACATAGAAACTTAAGTAATATGTTAATCATTACAGGCTCAAGTGACAGTGTAGTTCAAGTAGGTTGTTGTCAACATAGAAAATTAAGTAATATGTTAATCATTACAGGCTCAAGTGACAGTGTAGTTCAAGTAGGTTGTTGTTAATATAGAAACTTAGCACAGTGCAACATCTCTACCAAAGCTGTAATTTAATTTTTTTGTGTGCACCTGAAGGAGATTGTCATGGCTGAAATATTAATTATGTTTAAGTTATATAGATATTGTTAAATGTCATTTATTTTATGTTATTTTTAAGTTTTATCATATTTTTTTCTCTCTAGTCTCCGTAGCCTAGCAATCATATTAAGATCTGATCTTTTATAATAACCTTTTCATCATTTGGTTCGGCTTATGTTGTTATGCAGTACTGTGTGATTTCAACTCGTAAGGTTACAAAACATTACTTTTTGTAGTACGTGAATGTATAATCTTCAAATTGTCGAGTATTTTTTTCATGGATCTGGACTTTAAGCACATTCTGTCATTGGTTCTTTTTTTTTTAAAGTGAGGTATTTTCACTTTGCTAGACACGTCAAAAATTAGGCTTTTTGTTTTCCTGTATTATTTTTTTATTAAATATCACACGGAATTAAAGGTCTGTTTGTAGAACTTGTAGATGGTCCCATAAGTTTTGTAATATTTACTTCTGTATTTGTTAACACAAAATTAGAGATATTTCTACAGTAAATTGATGAAATATTTCTGTTCCTTCAAGCAAGTTTGTATTGGTATTACTAGATGTGGTCACCTGATTATGTTCAAGTGCCTGTTGAACCAGAGAGTCCCCAGATCAGTCCCGATGAAGAACTCGCCGAAGCTTCGAAAGGCCAAGAAATTGTTCGTCGTATGAGTTGTATAACTACTTGTGAAGATGAACTGAATCAGTATCAAGGCATACTTGGAAGAAGTTTCTCAGAGTTTTCACTGTCGGAAGATGAGACTGATGAGACTTTAGGTAAAGTTTGTAAAATTGTTCTGATTTTTGATATGAAAGTATTAAGTTTATGTGCACTATGACCAGTTGAAAACTGTACTATTGAGCAGTGTAAGCTTTCATTATCTTGAAAGAAAGAGTATGAAGGATTGTGTATTTCTGAGAACTGTAACAAACATTTTATTCTGAACATACCTACACTGTTAAACAGCATCATTCAAAACATTTTTTTTTTCCTTGTATGAAACTTCTTGCTTATGTGAACAAAATCCTCTAATAGGTAGGGGTAATGACAAATTATTTTTCTGATTTTACCTCCCTCCCCCTCCCCATCTAAGAATGATGGTCAGTTCAGTTGTCCATTTATTTTCTTTTTTTTTGTCGCCATCTTGAACAATTGATGTGATTCCCGAAGATAACTATTCTATAATCTCACTGAAAAACATCAATTTGTTTGATGTCACTTGCTATTCCATTTATTCCTTGAAGCCCTCCAGTGGCACAGTGGTATGTCTGCGGACTTGCAATGCTAGAATCCGGGTTTCGATACCTGTGGTGGGCTGAGTACAGACAGCCCACAAACATCTATTCCTTGAAACAAAAAAACGTGAAAGAATTATTTGAGTGTATTTAGACAAACAGTAAACTATTCTAAGAATCTAAATCTTTAGTGAAACAGAAGAATGTATTGAAAAGGATAAAATCTCTATAGTATAAAATATGGTTACAATCAGTGTTAAGAGTTAGGCCAGTATATGTTCCAGTAGTTGTTGGAACAGGCATTTATTTTTGTCTTATAAGTAGTATTTAAAAGTTATGTACTTCTTAGCCATGCTTTAACCGTGGTGTAAATCATCATATTAGTTAATGCTGCTTTGTCAATCTTCAAATTCATGAATGTTTAAATAGAGTCACTGATTAAACAGTTTGACCTTAGAGGGCAGCAAGTGACATAAAACATGCCTTATTATTTTGACATTTTTAATACATTTTGGCAGTTAATAGTTGGAGAATCAGTTTTCTGGCATACCTTGTGATTTTATAAGTATAGGAACTCTTTAATTATTTGTTTATTTTAATATAATTTTGTAGAAAAACTTCAAATAATTATATTGAATTGTTTGTATTTTCTCAATTTGTTATTTCTCTCTCAGTTTAAAAGGAAAACTTATAGACTGAAGTACCACATTTAAATATAAGATTTTATTAACCCACAAGCTTTCCAACTCTTTAAAAAATGTAATTATCTTAACAGCTCCTCCTTGTGGGAGCAGTATGGCATATTGGCTTTATGCTTTGGACTCATAGTTAGATGGTTGTGCATCATGATGTTGTGTCCTTGTGCAAGGCACTCAGCTGAATGATGGGTACCAGCTGTTATATGGACTGTAAGCTGTATGATGGGTACCAGCTGTTATATGGACTGTAAGCTGTATGATGGGTACCAGCTGTAATATGGACTGTGAGCTGTATGATGGGTACCAGCTGTTATATGGACTGTGAGCTGTATGATGGGTACCAGCTGTAATATGGGCTGTGAGCTGTATGATGGGTACCAGCTGTTATATGGACTGTGAGCTGTATGATGGGTACCAGCTGTTATATGGACTTTGAGCTGTGTGATGGGTACCAGCTGTTATATGGACTGTGAGTTGTATGATGGGTACCAGCTGTTATATGGAATGGCAATCCTGGCTAGAGAGAATGTGTTACCATTCTCGTCCAGTTGTGCCAGAGTTCAGCACCGGATCATATGAGGGATTTGACCTTGACCTTATGATCAGTCAAATTGAAACACAAAATAAAGGAACAAAAATTAAATGACTAACTGTGACATAGCCAAATTTTAGTATTGACTTAAAAAGAGAATTACCAGAAATTATAAAGTAAATAAAGATGACGATGTGACTATTATATAAAACAGATAAAATTTCACTGTTCACAATGACCCTTCAACACCTTCCATTAACTAAACTACTTTATTATTAATGCATTTAAAATAGGCTTAAGATAATTTTGGTCTTAATGAATGTATGTTATTAGAATCATATTTCTTTTATTAGAGTTTGTGGGTAAAAAAATAGAAAATGAATCTTAAGCTTCCTAATTCAGCTGGAAAATATTTCGGTACAAATTATTATTTCTTTGTAAATCACGATAATGTTAAAGAGGGTCTAAAACATCAGATTTATTTTCAAGTGTGTATAATTTAATTTTTAAACGATTTTCTCAATTCAAAAGAGCCAAAATTAATATATTTGTAACTATTCCTGTAGTTATGTGCAATGCTATAAAAGGTTGATTATCACATTGAAAAAAAAACAAAAAAAACTTGTGTAATGTATAGGTATATTCCTGATTGTTCAGCTACTTGCAGAGGTTGCCAAACGTTTTTGGAGAATGGACCATGTGCTTAACTTTGAAATTATTGGTGGATATATGTAAGAATAATAATAGTAATTTAAATGTTTTTAGCCTTTATCTGCCACTAGTCAGATTAAATCATCCTTCAAACTACATTTGACCAGTGAGACATAGTCTGAGAACTTCTGAGCTAAGGATGAAATCTGATCTGACAAGCAGTTGAAATCTGACACTCAAGATTTTGTATATTTTTACACGTAAGGTACATTTAGGTTTAACAGCTTTTTTATTGACTGCAAATTATGTATATATAATTTTTGCTGTTTTTATTGTGTTTATCAGTAGAGTGTGAAGTTTTCTTTTATGCAACAGTTTTGAGATAATGTTTTAATTATGTGTAAATGCAGTGTTTGACATTTTACAGCTGGTCCTGAAGATACTTCAGAACCTACAAAAGAGAAAGATAGTTTTCCTGCAGGAAAAAATGAATGGCAAACTGTGAAAAAATTAACCTGTGATACAAAAAAAATGAAGAAATCTACATTAAACTCTAACTCTGTTAATATTCAACACTCCAAATCTGTGAGCCTGCTTCAGGGGGAACAACTTCAGAAAACAATGAGCAGAAGTAGCACCGTTACTGTAACAGAAGGTAGGACTGAACAGTTGGGCAGTTTAAGAATAAGCAAGTCAGATACTTCTTTAAGTGAGTCCTTTGTAATGGTGACTGAAGGTGACCTTATTGATGCAAATCCTTCTGCAGAAGATCCTAACCAGAAAAGTGAAATGAAAAAGCAAAACATCTTACGTCAAGGTATGTGATTACTCGGAGAATATAAAGGTTTTCTATTCATCTACAAGCTTTCCAATTGTTTAAATAGTTTTTCATTGTGTGGAATTAAAACATTATTCATATATAATAGCTGAAGTAGTCACAAGGCCATAAACATATTATTGCTAATGGGGGGGGGGGGGTGTCTCAACAATATTGTATAGACCTAATTATTGAATTTATATATTGCAGGTAGACTTGTTATTAAAATTTTATTTGTTTTAATACAAATTTTGAGACGGCTTGACTGGGTAATGATAAAACTTTATTACAAATGTACAACGTTTCGACAAGGATGACAAAATCTTGTCGAAAGGTCGTACATTTGTAATAAAGTTTTTTTATTACCCAGTTGTATTTTCTAAAAAGTGGGTTACTCGTTATCAAGTTTTTAATTTGAATTAAATCTTAAGTTTCGTACTACTTCAACTGGAAAATATTTATGTACATATTATTATATTTTAGATCAAAAACAATGTGACTACTGTTTCAATATTTTTAGGACTGTTCTTCCTTACTGAAAATCATTTGATTTTCTGGTAAAATATTTATGTACATAATATTATATTTTAGATCAGAAAAAATGTGACTACTGTTTCAATATTTTTAGTACTGTTCTTCCTTACTGAAAAATCATTTGATTTTCTGGTAAAATATTTATGTACAAAGCTCTTTGAAGTTAAATCGATGTAGAACAGTTGTGTTTAATAGCACTTTCGTGTAGCATTGTAGTTTATTTGTTACAGGGAAAGTTGCTATTTAATTATTTTGTGGAAGTCACACACAATATGTTAAGTAAAATTTTAGAACGATAACTTTCTAATCAAATAACAAAACCTAGATTGACAGGGGTTATCTTAAATAGAATGAAATATTTAATGTCTCGGATTGTTAAGAACAATAACCTGAGATGTTGAAGGTATAACACAAATAACTATTTAACTCCAAGAACTTTGCTGCTGTTTGGATATGGTTGAATGATAGAAAATTTTTATGATACTTTTATTATTTGTTTGTCCCACTACCAGTGTGTTAATATCTTTTTAAAATTCAGCCTAGGTACATGTGTTTTTTCTAGAAATAAAAACCCAATTTTCAGTTGTTTCAAATACAACTCTAATATTATGGTTTAGGAGTCGCTATTATGGTACGAGTCGCTTTTTAGGCAGAAAAATATTTTCATATAAATATATTTGTTTTAGAATCTATAAAATGTGGGTACAATCTTAAAAAGAAAAAGACAGAGTTTGCAACAATTCATTAGTACAATAAATGTATTTCTTGTTCTCTAATTATTTGAGCGTCCAATGGCTCACCTGTAAGTCTGAAGGCTTATAACACTAAACACTGCATTTCAGTATTACTGGTGGGCACAGAACAGACAGCCCATTGTGTTTAAAAACAACAAATTATATTGTTTCACAAAGTTACATTAATAATTCTTATTCTGATTGAAACAACTAAATTGGGTATTCTTTTGCAAGTTACCTTGAAAATAAGTATAGTATGAACACGAGATAATGCATTTATGTCACTAGTTACCTTGGGAATAAGTGTTCCATTACTATGAAGCATGCATTCATTTTATCAGTAACTGTGTAAACAATTATAACATAAACCAGTTATAGCTGGTGCAGGAAAATACAAGATATTGAAAATAAAACCTTTTGATCTTAAAGAGTTTAGCAGAGTTAACTTGGCTGCTGGTGTTAACATTATCTGAACCCAATAACAAAATGGTTCCATTGATTTGTATTTTTTTAAATTTAAGTAAAACAATGAAGGGCAAGCCTCTTGTGTCACCCCTGTGAAAAACAAAACGTGTCACCCCTGTGAAAAACAAAACGTGTCACCTCTGAGAAAAACAAAACGTGTCACCTCTGAGAAAAACAAAACATGTCACCTCTGAGAAAAACAAAAAGTTGTTTGGTAAACAGAGTGAAAATATATTCACAATAAAAAGATTCCTGAGTTGAATTACTGTTTGTCATGATCTTTATTTATAGATAATGAATAGTTTTTCACATGATGCCAAGACCTTTAGAGCAGCCTGGTTTAAATGGATAGGTGTGTGTGTGTGTGTGTGTGGGGGGGGGTAATTGACTAATGCTACTCACTTCTGCATCGTAAGTACTTTTCTACTAGGTTTGGTGAAACTTGTGGTAATATAGGGTACATCACAATTTTGAAGTTAAAAACTAAAATATTTTTCCCAACAACTGTACAGAGTAGAGACTAAATACGTAATACCCTATTTCTGAAAGTCAACATAAATAGCTACACTTACTTGGAAATTGCTAATGCTACCACAGCAGCTGGTTCAGCATTGTCTCGCCTATCAAATGCTGTGTGCATGGTAAGCTTACTCCGAAAGACTAATTGGCATTCCCATTTGAAACCTAATAAAGAAAATTACTGAACCTGTACATACATACATACATCTTAGTCAACTAATATCAGTCATAATATCTGAACTCGGCAGCATTTGTTGTTTTTAGGTATGGTTCAATTTTAAACGTAGCATATTTATAAACTTCAACAACTATTTTATGCCAAATATACCTTTACCCGAGTGGCACGAATCCATTTTGTTTTTCTCAGGGGGTAACACATTTTTTCACTTAATTCTTGATACAAAAATGCAAATTAATTTCTTTTTTTCTAACCTCATGGTAACTGCATTAGTCTTTGTGTAATATTTCTTAAGAACTCTCTTGTTTACTAAGGATACTCTCAATATTACTTGAGATTTTATCTCAGTGAGCATCAATTCCTTTGATTTTGTTAGTACTTAAATTAGACTCAGAAATGGGTTTTCAAATATTATTTTTTTGCTTGTCAAACATATTTTATTAAATGCTATGTACTGACCAGAATCTGATGTCTGTTTACTAACCTAATCCACGGATTATTGAAAATAACCGAGTTGAAAGATGATTTACATACATGAAGTATGTAAGTTTCACCAGAGTGCGCTGTAACTGATTTAGTGGAGTAGTTTACTATCTTGTAGATAAAGATAGAGCACAACTGTTCATATGGTATATTATTGTTGTTTTAAAGAAAAAAATACGTTATTCTGATTTGTAAGATATATTTACAAGGTAGTGTACAATTGAAATGAACACCATGGATGGTAGTTAAACATGAAGAGGGTCAGAATGTCACCTAATTATTGATTGATTAGGCTGGTTGTCAACTTGAATGACAATATTTACCTGATGAAACTCTGGTGAATTACAGCCAATCATAAACTATACAAATAGAAAAGAGACTTTTTGGAACTAAGTGAAAATACCAAGATAGTTTCACAGAAATTTCCATTGTAAGATTTCATTATGATCTTATTTTAAGTTGATATAATTCAACTTATCACTGTTTTGTTCTTATACTAATTTCAGTTGGATTTCAAAAAAAATAATTCAGTAACCAAATGTTCTGTGATCCTTTTACCAAATTCTCGTGCTAATCTTTGTAAACTAGCTATCCAATCATAATTCCATCAAACACAATGCAGCCTTTATAAGTGGTGAAAACAAACAAGATTAATGTTATTTCAACACAGAAACCATTCCTAAGTAACACAACAATATCCACATGTATATCATGAAGTAACTGAGAATTTAAATTTTGTTTTATAAAGGTGTATGAACTTGTAGTATTTCTATATTTATTTTACCTGTAGGGAAGACCTCCAAATACTAAAGACAATGATGGTTAATAATGCTTTCCTTTCCTGACTGGTAGATATTAATAGATTTATTCTAGTTGGGATTAATTTTTATATTGTGTACTACAAAACTTTTTTATCAAAATGAGTAAAAAAAAAGAAGTTTGTTGTGTCACTGTTTACTTCAGGGCCCATTATGTAATACAAGACGTATAGTTTTGTGTCACTGTTTACTTCAGGGCCCATTATGTAAAACAAGACATAGTTTTGTGTCACTGTTTACTTCAGGGCCCATTATGTAATACAAGAGGTATAGTTTATGAAGATCAATATTATTTATTGCCTCACTGATAGGGATCATCGGACAATTTACGTTGGTGACAGTAGAGGACGTGTCTTTAGTTGGAGTGTAACTGACCAGCCAGGGCGAGCTGTGGCTGATCACTGGGTTAAGGATGAAGGAGGTGAGAACTGTGTTGATTGTGGAGTTCGCTTCTCCTTCGCAGAACGTCGACATCATTGTCGAAACTGTGGACAGTTGTTTTGTTCACGGTAGGTATTAATTTTTTTTTGCTGTAAAATTAACCTTAACACGCCTTTCGTTACTCGGAGAGAGAGAAAGTTAGACTTTTTATATTTTTTTTTACTGATAGGCATAAACTTGAATCAAACCAAGCATTTATGAATGGCTAGTAATAAGACTAGTTGTTAGTTTGGTGGTGTTAGCCTTAACTTTAGTCATTACTTGCTGGATTTGATTTCTGTGTAGGTTTAATACCATGAAGACAGAAACTTTTTTGCAAGTATATCTTCCAGTGTTAATTATCTAATGTTAAAGATTGTAGACAGTTTTACTGGACTTTAGTTTGTCAGCTTGATTGGATCAGAGTTGGTCTAGCTAGAATCATGGTAAATTAGGCTCGCTTCTTATACAAAATTGTTATACTATTAATCATACTTTTGGTTATTTCATTGGTGAGAAAAAGGTAAATTATTATTAGTTTATAATTAACTTTCAAAAACCCAAAAATGGATTATGGCTGTATCTCACTAAAGGATTACGGCTGTATCTCACTAAAGGATTATGGCTGTATCTCACTAAAGGATTATGGCTGTATCTCACTAAAGGATTACGGCTGTATCTCACTAAAGGATTACGGCTGTATCTCACTAAAGGATTACGGCTGTATCTCACTAAAGGATTATGGCTGTGTCTCACTAAAGGATTATGGCTGTATCTCACTAAAGGATTCTAATTGTTTAGAATAAAATAATGGATCATATGTGTGTGATAATAAAATATATCTTAAATATTTAGATTATAACAGTGAATCATAACAGCATATCAATAAATTTTATAGATTGTAACAGTGAATCATAACAGCATATCAATACATTTTATAGATTGTAACAGTGAATCATAACAGCATATCAATACATTTTACAGATTGTAACAGTGAATCATAACAGCATATCAATACATTTTACAGATTGTAACAGTGAATCATAACAGCATATCGATAAATTTTATAGATTGTAACAGTGAATCATAACAGCATATCAATACATTTTATAGATTGTAACAGTGAATCATAACAGCATATTGATAAATTTTATAGATTGTAACAGTGAATCATAACAGCATATCAAGAAATTTTATAGATTGTAACAGTGAATCATAACAGCATATTGATACATTTTATAGATTGTAACAGTGAATCATAACAGCATATCAATACATTTTATAGATTGTAACAGTGAATCATAACAGCATATCGATACATTTTATAGATTGTAACAATGAATCATAACAGCATATCAATAAATTTTATAGATTGTAACAGTGAATCATAACAGCATATCGATACATTTTATAGATTGTAACAGTGAATCATAACAGCATATCGATACATTTTATAGATTGTAACAGTGAATCATAACAGCATATCAATAAATTTTATAGATTGTAACAGTGAATCATAACAGCATATCGATACATTTTATAGATTGTAACAGTGAATCATAACAGCATATCAATAAATTTTAAATGTTGGAAACACAAAACTGGATCAGAACAGCGTGGAATTTTTTTTAAATGTCAGAGACATAACAGCAGATCATGTTAGCATGTCATAAGATATAGTTTAAATGCCAAGATCATAATAATAGTATTCTGTTAGCTGTTCAACTGATATCTAATTATTATATTTGACTATTTTATTGCCCTGATTGTTTTCTTTTTTCTGGGAATTACTTGATTTTCTAAAGAAATCTCCAATGATTTTTTTTCAGATGCAGTCGTTTTGAGTCACAAATTAACCGATTGAGGATTTTGAGGCCAGTTAGAGTGTGCCAAGCTTGTTTTAACATTCTCAGAGCTCAACAAATGTCAGAAGCTCTTGAAGTATCGTCATGAGAATTCGGCTTGTTCACATACCCATTCGCACGAAGAGCCGATAGAGTGGTTTAGTTTCATTCCAGACTCCAAAGCTTTAAGAATAAACCAGGAAATTTGTTTGTCTGATTTTATAGTCTACCTGACTTCCTTGTACAGGGGTTTTTATTGATTGAATGTAAATATCTTATTATTTGTTAGAAATATGTTTGTGGGGTACTTCTAAAACAAATATTTAGTAGACTTGAAATAGGAAATGGTTTAAACACCTGCAAATAAAACGAATTGATGATTGTTTAAAAAAAAAAAGTAAATTATTAAGAACTTTGGAACACTTAAGTATTACTGTATTAAACGTGTATAGTATATGTGCTGTTACGTTGCTGAACGGCAATTTTCTAGTCTGTGGTATATATACTTTATGTGGGAAATAATATGTTAACACTAGTAAAGTTAGCATTTTGGTATAGTGGAAACTTTTAGTATAAAAAAAAAAAAATCGTGTCTGTTTAATTTGAATAAAATTGGTTGGAGGGCACGTTTGCAGCCAGAATATGTGGTTTCTAAGTGCAAAAGCCGAGATTATGAGTAATATTATTTGGTGTTTGGTTAAACCACTGATTAGAAGGAGTAGATGTTAACCATTTGTTCCATTTAGACCATACTCGCAGTATAAAGTTACTCGTATATTTTGTTGTAGAGGATATGAAATAAAACCAGAAAAATTCTTAATTCACTTGGATTTTGTTGCAGTGTTTTAGTCTTTGACGTAGTATAAAGTTGGGCAAATATAAAGAACTTCTGGAGGTTTTAATTGATAGGAAATAGTATAATTTAGGTTGTATACTATGGAACATGGAGTTGACTAAATCACTAATGATATACATGAGTACATCATTGCTCAGTTCATCACAATTTACTGACTTTTATAAATATTTTTCAGATTTAGTCCTCAAAGAATTATGTTTTTGTATTAAAGTCTGTTTCAAATCTACATATATATATAAAAAGGGACATTTAACATGTCCTTACTTTCATAAGCACCCAACACCCCACTTTTTCCACTTAAGTGTACATACACTATTAATAACTTATTCTAGATTGACTTAGCTAGGTATTCATGCTTACTTCTAGTAAGATTGATTACTGTAGTGTGAGAAAGCTAATCAAGCTAGAACATAACTCCACCTACTGTAGCTTTGACTGGCAAGGTAGGATTATACATACGTTTCTACATTGTTAGGAGCAACAATATGATGCACCTATAGGTGTATATTATTAACTACATTGTTTGGAGCAACAATATGATGCACCTATAAGTGTATATTATTAACTACATTGTTTGGAGCAACAATATGATGCACCTTTTGGTGTATATTATTAACTACATTGTTTAGAGCAACAATATGATGCACCTATAGGTGTATATTATTAACTACTTTTTTAGAGCAACAATATGATGCACCTTTTGGTGTATATTATTAACTACATTGTTTAGAGCAACAATATGATGCATCTATAGGTGTATATTATTAACTACATTGTTTGGAGCAAAAATATGATGCACCTATAGGTGTATATTATTAACTACATTGTTTGGAGCAACAATATGATGCACCTATAGGTGTATATTATTAACTACATTGTTTAGAGCAACAATATGATGCACCTATAGGTGTATATTATTAACTACATTGTTTGGAGCAACAATATGATGCACCTATAGGTGTATATTATTAACTACATTGTTTGGAGCAACAATATGATGCACCTATAGGTGTATATTATTAACTACATTGTTTGGAGCAACAATATGATGCACCTATAGGTGTATATTATTAACTACATTGTTTATCGTTCATAATTGTCAGTTGCTGATTTATCTACACACACACACTTGTATCCAAGAAGTTAGGCTAAAATGAAAATAAATTGCTCTAGTGTTCAGAATTCCAGTTTTTATGGCAAGGTCGTACCTTAAAATAATTAATAACCGTTTGTTTTTTTTCTTTCTAGGAATTCATACCTTGAGATTTAGAGGCTGATACCTTCTCTATACGTAGCTAGTACTTGCAGGACTAAAACTACAGTTTTTTTGTTGCCTCAATCCAGTAATCAATGTTTTGTTATTTATATGTTAAGACCAAAACCTATAGGGTGATAGATAGAAAGATACAAACGTGTACATCAAATATTTACATAGCATTTATCTAGTGCAAGAGGCTTAGCTACAGATTCAAATTACATATGACAAAGGGCCCCAGCATAGCCAGGTGGTTAGGGCACTCGACTTGCAATCTGAGGGTCGCTGGTTCGAATCCCCATCCTACCAAACATGCTCGCCCTTTCAGCTGTGGGGGCGTTATAACGTGACGGTGAATCCCACTATTCGTTGTTAAAAGAATAGCCCATGAGCTGGCGGTGGGTGGTGATGACTAGCTGCCTTCCCTCAAGTCTTACACTGCTAAATTAGGGACGGCTAGCGCAGATAGCCCTCGTGTAGCTTTGCGCGAAATTCAAAACAAACGTATGACAAAGAAGAAGATGTATTGTTTCATATGGTTTCTAACGGATAGGGTTAAACCGAAGAGAATGCCCATTCTTTGTATATTGAGTTCTATAGGTGTACTTCATGGATGGTTTAAATCGGATTATTTAAGGGTTTTGGTTGCATTGATGTGACGATAAGTTACATGGCAAGTTGCCTCAAGTGACAATATATAATATTCTTTTATCTTATAGTAGCTTTCCCGAACACTGAGGACAATAAAAACTCCTTGTTGAATACAAACAAGCAAAAATTCCAAACAATCAACTTGACCATAAGGTCAAAGATCGTCAACAGTAAAGTAACAAAATCTAGTCATCCCAAGCATGTTTACTGATGGAGGTGAACAATACTTCCAGTTCCTACTTGTACCACGTGTTTCTCAGGGTTATAATAGTTATAGAGGATAAACCAAGAAAAGGGAGTGGTTGAAATTCAGATCAGAGTTTGCAGATCCAGAAGTGTCACGATCAGAAATAACTATAAACATTTTTTTTTATATTACAAGTGGGTGAAACGTTAGATCTTTGTAAGATGGATAACCACTGTGAAAGAAATAGGTTCGGAAAAAAAATCAATGTGCAGGGTTTCGTACTGAATGTTTAACTCTAGGATATATGGCTGATTCAAATGTCTCAAGTATTTCTATGGCGAACTCTACATGGTGTACCTCTGTCAGAGGTGTAAATATGAGCAAATGTACATTTCAAAAATATTGGCTAATCAACGAACTGGAACCATAAATTATAAAGATGATTAAGTAATTTTACCCCATGGCGTTATTCACTCTTAGGCAAGCATGCATAGAATTTATCCATTCTGACAGGGGGAGCTATCCATTTCACTTTACGTGTAGAACGTGCTTGCTCTTTTCAATTAAACTAGACGTTCCCGTTTATTACTCTACCACGAGGAATGTGACAATCATATACGATTTATATGAACAACAACAATCTTGTCACGTAGTTAGGTGGCGAGGTGATGTTTAAGTATCATTGGTAACGGTTGTCTGCCTCTGAAAATAACTTAGATAGAATCTTTATTTCTAACGACAAATTATAAATTTGTTTCACGTGTAATTCAATTGGACAAAAGGATTTTTATGAAATTATATCACGATACTGGTAAAAAAAAAGTTAACTGATTGTAAAAAAAAAATACTTTACAATCATGGGAGAGATACAAGGAATAATTTGAATAAAATAAGGGTAACATAAGTAGTGATAAAAACAAAGGGTAGAATTAAACACCACATAAATCTCAAGAGTTTCAGTAACAAAGGTAATCGAATTGTACTAGTTTTCGAAATAAACTCACCTTTCGCATTACCTGTACTTACAGATCGATCCTAATATCAGAATTGGACACGTTCCAAAGTCTCACTCTCACGTGCATGCAGACACGTTTCTGATGCTGCTTTCTTACTGCTGTTTCTCAACCTTTTTTATTGTGAAATTCTTCTATGACGTTACCATTAGTGGATTAGGACCTTTATCAAAACCCACCCATGATTCGCTTGGCTCGCCTTCTCCCCTACCAAAAAAATAACATTATTTTAATTTATTAGCTCATTAATAGACATGAGAAATGAAAGGACTGTGGTGAAATTTATTAAAAAAACACATTTTTAAATATACCTTCATCTGTTGTGATAAATTTATTGAACTCCAGAGAAAGGTCTTAACAGTTAACGTTGAGGTAACAAATAAGACGTGAAGGGACAAAAAGTACTACTGGTTACCCGAGAATATATTCAGAGGAAAAATGAATTCTGTTTAATTGACACCACGTTGGCCTGACAACTAGAGGAGTCTGCGCAGGAGGTGAGAAATGAAGACTAACATTGCTTAAAGTTCATGATGCTTTGACTATGATTCATCATACATCAGGGATAGATATCACAGATTTCCAAGCCGCGACCTTCCTCATTTGAGAATTTGAGCATATCCCTTGACTACAAGGCATTATCTGACCCCAAGAAAAGCGAAACCTGCTTGGCACTTAGCCTTAAAGAAAGAAATGTGTTTTTAGCGCCTTAGCCAAAACAGATAAGTTGGAGGCTGCCTTCACGATGCTTCACTCCAGATCCAATATCTCCTGTTCCATTCTAGGGTGTCTTCAAAAGTGACTATTGCTGGCAGAAGATTATACCTAGTGCGGTACCTAGTGGAGTGTTAAGTTTAATTTATAAATAATAATAATAATAATGGTGAGAAAAATATCATGTTGTTTTTACTCGACAGACCATCTTCCTGGAACAGAACAGTTGGAAAGATGGTCCATCATCACCTTGAGGGGTCTTCGTTTAGAAATAATGACCACCAGCTCAGCAGCAGAACCCGACTTTTTCCATCAACTGAGTTTCATTAGGAAGCCAGACGGATTCAAAGATGCAAAATAATGTAAAAACAAAACAATGAAATATATATATAAATGTGTTTCGCTTTTTTTTTTCAGGCACATTGTGTTGCTGTTTTCAAGAATGAAAAACAAAAATGACGTGTTTTTTTTTACTGAAATAGCGCATTTTTGAATATCTAACGCTATCTGCCGGTGTTGTAAAAAAAAAAAACACTTTAAACATTATTCTTGCACGTGCAATAAATTATGTCTACGTTAAATTAAACGTTTTTTTTTTTTCTGGTATGTTTCCAAAATTTTTGGACATCTTGTGTGTGTATATATATACATATATAACGTTTCGTTAGTGCTCTCTTAATATCATATGGTTTTTAATCTTTATTATTTTTATTTCTATTCAATTAGGATAATTATGCGTCACTAGGTGGCTTTCTACCTGTTTTGTCGGCTGTCTGTGCATCATGGCTGGCACGTTAATTTTCTTGACACACTCATAGTTCCCTATCTTTCTTTCGTACTGTGTCTTGTCATTTTCCAATCTGTGGCCTTCTTAGAAGTCGAGAGGAACACCGAACACGTCTCGTTTTATGTAATGACTTTAATTTTAAATATAATTCAATAATATTTGACACGTATATATACTGTTCCCTTTTGGCATAGAGGCTGATAACTTAGGGAACAATGCAGGAACAGTACGCAACTTTGCTCGGATTTTGCTTATTTTAAAGTTAGTGTTCGAAATTAAGTGACTGTTGTCGAAGATCATCGTTTCGATGCTAAATGTTGACGCAACGTTGTTAGGGGAGAGAGTGGTAGAAAAAGTATCCAGTGTGAAGAGGTGTTGACTTTCGAAGCGAGTGCTGCGAAACGATATTCAAATTAATATTTGGAATAAAACAACCATAAGTGAAGAAAACTGAGTTTAAAACAAGTGTTTTCTTTAGAAATAGCGGGCTGAGTATCCTTTCCGTACATTCTGACGTGAAAATAAAATCTTTATAACGATGTGGTATGGCGAACAAACATTTAAATATGACATCGATTGGTATGCCCACTTCTTACACTTGTTATCATTTGATATAGAGATGAGCATCAGTGTTTGTGTTATCTGTTATAAACAAAGTTGTAAAGTTAGTTAGTCTCAAACCCAAGAAAGAGCACAAGACGTGTGTATAAAAGTCTCAGATTTCTGTGTAGAATAAGAATTGTTAGAAGAAAAACACACACACACACACTCGAGAACAAGATATAGCTTTTCTTGTAGTTTTTAAGGATATCTAGGAATCTGAAATCAGCTCTGATTGGACAATGTACATCCAATGACGGTGAGAAATTTCATGGACAATGCGCAGAAAGCTGACTTGAAGAGTTTCCAAGCCTATGTACGGTCCACAGGAGTTGGATCCTCACATTTCTAATTCCTCACTCCTTTCATTTATCTTTGTTCATATTTTAAAGTTTTGTTGGAACTAAGAACTACCTAAACACTCAACGAAATGTCCAATCAGATTTACTAGAACACCACGAGATGTTTATTTTTAATTTCTAACTTTCCCAACTTGCATTGATTTGTGAAATATGTTAAATTTTAACTGGCGTTTAATGTTTCAAACCCACACAATCTCTGTTTGATCACAACTACTCAGATGTTTCTTTGGCTACCGGTAATACGTAATTTTTCGCATAGAAATGTTTGTTTATTCTTAACTTTTGTTAACAAAAACATTTTATCAGTAGACATTTCTATTAATGTAAATAAAATAACAACTTAAATAAATATTTTCAGAATGTATGTTTATGTACTCAATAATTCGCTGTTATGCATCTTCGTCAAGGGATTATCGATAATCCAGTATCCAAGCTCGTTAATCCAGTATCAACTGGACTATACTCTGTCCGTATGAAAACGAAAAACTGATGTGGTGGTAACAAAAACTTTCGTTGTGAAGATTACCTAAAAAGTATAAAATAATTATAAAACCTTAAGATTGATTGTAACAAAAGCATTTCTTAAATTAAAGTGTTTTAATTGTGGACTCTATTTGGCGAATATACATTTGACCTTTTTCTACGACCTGTTGGTAGGTGGTAAGCTGTTTTCTACATCTCTAGACATATAAATCTTACCTGGACACCATTTCATATCTCCATCTATCTACAGAGTGTCAGAAAATTTGGGAACCAAAGTCACTTCAACGAATTTTACAGAATGTGTTCCACATGCTGTACTTGTAACTCGAAACAAGTTTGGATTAACAGCAGAATTAACTCGACCTTAATTATAGTATTTTGGCACTTGTGTATAAAGTTAAAATTATAAATAATATTCAACGTTAAACAAGTACACAATTAAAAACATTTTATTTAGGCCTATCTATGGCCTTCAAAAAGTTGAATGATGACGTTGTAACGTCGAAACATGTAGTGTCGTCAAGTTTTTGAAGGCCATAAATAGGCCTAAATAAAATGTTTTTAATTGTGTACTTGTTTAACGTTGAATATTATTTATGATTTTAACTCGACCTTCTCATGCTTTGACAGCGCCATAATCAGTCACTTATCTAAAATTAAGAAAAGCTGCATATCATATATGGATCTAAGCTGCATGTTCATGATAGCTGGTAGAGTTGGAAATGTTTCATCTTTCAAACTATACTATCGTAAGGTGAACATAATCTAAGAGCTCAATGTAAGTGCAAAGTTAGATCGCTTCAAATCCTATTTCCTCGTAAAAAAAAAAAAAAAAAGAGTTAATATATATATTGTATAAAACTCATTATTTTTTCAAGTATTAAAATACTTTCAATCCATTTTAATGATCCTGTAGGGAGTTTTATAAATACTCAAATATTTTTCTCTTTTTAAAACAATATGATTATAAAGAAAGTTTCGCATTTCAGCGCATCATGGTATGACATTGAAAGTTAACTTGCTTTGTTTTGTTTGTTTAATTGGATTTCGCGCAAAGCTATGCGAGGGCTAACTGCGTTAGCCGTTTCTAATTTTCAAGTGATAGACTAGAGAGAAGGCAGCTAGTCAACATCATCCACCATCAATTCTCGGGCTGCTTTTTACCGACAAATAGTGAGATGGATCGTCACATTATAGCGCCCCCACGGTTGAAAGGTCAAGCATGTTCGATGATAGGATTCGAACCCGCGACCCATGTGGTGAAATTGCACAGAGGTAATAAGGATATCAAGAAGAAGGAAATTCTATAGTTATCACATATTGCCACTAGGAGCGCCACTTTATGATCTAATGTCCGATCAATCACAGCAACCGTTCAAAATATGCTCCTTCAGCACCTACAATGAAGTTGTTGTGCGCGTTGAAGCTTCTAGAAATGGTGAAGTGTACTTCATCAGTCCATAAGATGCTGGCAGATCATTGGTCATCGACTTCCAGTCTTGCCAAGAACAAATTCAACACGTTGGGTTAAATCCGCCTCTTTCGGTGCTTCAACACGATGCAGCTTTTTTTAAACAAGTATTTACAAAGCTGACCAATGAGCTTTACAAATGTGTCTTAAAATTGGTAAATCAAGTCACCGGGAGACATAGCACGCAGCCAAGTGCACTTGTTCTGCTTCGTCATGGCCAGGTGGTTAGGGCACTCGACTCGCAATATGATGGTCGCGGGTTCGAATCCCCGTCTCACCAAACATGCTCGCCCTTTCAGCCATGGGGGCGTTATAATGTGACGGTCAATCCCACTATTCGTTGGTAAAAGAGTAGCCCAAGAGTTGGCGGTGGGTAATGATGACTAATTGCCTTCCCTCTAGTCATTCACCGTTAAATCAGGGACGGCTAGCGCAGATAGCCCTCGTGTAGCTTTGCGCGAAATTCAAAACAAACAAACAATTTACATAACTTCCGCCCAGGGAACGGGTACTCCAGCTAGTTTGTAATATAATAAGATGAGGTAATGATGAATCAGAACATGAAATATCGTTTGTGAAATGTTCTCCCGGGTTGAAGTAGTTGTAGGAGTTTTGATTCATCATTGTTATTTTTTAGTGGTTTCACTAGAGTGGTCTACTAGTTTGAAATTCTCCAACGATAATGGATGTTTTTATATAATTTTCTGTTCTATAGTTTGAGATAATTTTATTTTTATTCTTTCCTAGAACATTTTGAGCTTGAGTGGTGGTTGACCTAAATTCCATTGAAGGTAGTTTTCTTCAACCACTATTCTGTACTTCCACTTGTACCTAAATTGACCTGAGTTGACCTAAATTCCATTGAAGGTAGTTTTCTTCAATCACTGTTCTGTACTTCCACTTGTATTGCATTTTTTTTTGTTCAATTTGCAAAGTTTGTTTGCTTGTTTGTTTTGAATTTCGCGCAAAGCTACACGAGGGCTATCTGCGCTAGCCGTCCCTAATTTAGCAGTGTAAGAGGGAAGGCAGCTAGTCATCACCACCCACCGCCAACTCTTGGGCTACTCTTTTACTAACGAATAGTGGGATTGACCGTCACATTATAACACCCCACGGTTAAAAGGGCGAGTATGTTTGGTGGGACGGGGATTCGAACACGCGACCCGCAGATTGCGAGTCGAACGCCCTAACCACCTGGCCATGCCGGGAATTTGCAAAGTTCTCTCAGGAGATAGCGATGATGAACACAGTTACCCAGCAGTGTTTTATCGCTTACCCACTGTTACGGATTTATCAGTTAATGAAATAAATAAAAAATGGAGTGGCAAGTTTGTTATTGAGATCTTTACGACAGAGCTCCCGAGAGTAGGAGGTTATTAATGTGTATTTGAATTATATTTTTACATTTCCCCAAGCTCATCTGTCATTACATCTATTTTACGTAGTTATATACAGTGTTTGACAGTCGTAATGATTTCCTTTTATAATCAAGAAAGCGAAAGTTTTAGAAAGTAACTTTCAACTAATCTCAGTTTACACGAAACAAAGAAATATACAACTCTACTAACCTGGCTAACGTAATAGAGGCCATAGTCGGGCTTCTCTTCTGGTGGCGCTGCTCTTCTTGTACGTTTTATATGGATGATGGTCTGCAACGAGCGCGTGCAAGTGAGCACGCGCTCACTCACCCAGCCGAGGGGATTGCAATGGGCCGACTGTCGCACTGTTGCTAGACAAGTTGCTAGTATCGTTTTGCTTTAAAGGACGGCTGGAGGTTTACTGTAGAGCCATCTATAAATACGCACTACCCTGCTCTGCATATCAGTCTGTATGATTCTTTATAGAACGTTAATTGTTTTATGAATCAGCGATCTTTGTATCCATTTCAGGCCTATGGTAAGTTGTTGTGTGTTAGAACGTACAATTTCTACTTTAGTCTAGCCAGGATCCCTCTAACATTGCATTTAGAACTTAAGATATTTTATTCTGAATCAATCAAATTGATCTTATGCAATCGCTCTAATATTTCTTAATGAACTCGTACTTAGGTTCGACAATTTCCACGATATTGTGTTTAGAAAAGATAAGGACAGATAATCATTATGTAGGATGTAAGTGTTCGTTTTCATATTATCATCACCATCGGCCTTTATATAACCAGTATTGTTACTCGGAAAAATGTAATTTATTAATTGTCAGTTTATGGCCCAATATATTTCTCTCAGTGTTTAAAATACAATCAGTTTCTTATTGAGCTATACTCATGAAAGCTCAGAACAAATTATATCATAAGTTATGGTATATATATATATATATACAGTGAATATTAGTTATTTTGGACTAAAATGTGGTATATAAACACATCAGAAAATCTCTCTCTCTCTCTCTCTCTAGCTATCTGTAATTGGTACCACCATTAGTTTATAAAGACTAACCTAAATAGTGAATTTTTTTTCAGAACAATTACGTCTTCAACATTAATTTTTAAAGGTTGACATATATTTATGTATATGTGAGAGTGTCTGTGTGTGTGTTTTTGTAGAACTGTTAAAATATTTAGTGTTGGAATTGACTCTATTTACGTAGGTTTTCAATTTCACGTGTCACGTCTTTCAGTAATGGAATATAGCTCAGAGAAACGTAGTTTAAATTTGATGTTTTCGACAACCGTATCTTTTGTGTTTAAACTGCAGTGTCGTATGGTCTTATTTATCGACTCAAAACATATCTCGTGCTTACTTATATCATCTTGAGTTCACTTGTTGCATTTACATATAGGCCTATAAAGTAGTACATTGAAAGAAATCCTTTTAATAAGTTGTTATGTAGTCAGATACATAACGTGTTTTGGGTTTATTCCTTTAATAAGGAAATACTTTTTACTGAATTAAATGTAAAAATGTCTATGTCTCTGAACAATATGTTCAATTTTCTGTTGGCTTACCGTTAAGAGGCTAAAAACTTGTAATGATTTTGTTTTTTTTTCTGACGTGATGGTTAGGCCTTTTTTCATTCTTGAAATAAGGATATGAATAACTGCTGTAATAGTATTCGTAATTGATACGAAGTTGAAATAAATAAATCAAGATGAGAATTACTTAAGCGTTATATATGATATCGCATGAATTAATTACTTATTTTAAATTAATTGTGGTGGCAAATCACTCACTTAAACACTGACCTTAAAAATAATATAAACTATATAGATACAGCAACGAAAACGAATAAATATTTCATGTTTTTTAATTTTCTTTCAGATCGAAGCAGTATTGCTTAATGTAAATATTAGAACACAGATTAAGTTAATTAAAATTAATAACATTATTACATAATATATCTAAACGTATTTTTTGTTAATTTTTAAGCTAAACATTATATACAATGGCCTATCTCCCCCTAGGGTTTTTCTACCGCAGGTATCGAACCTCAAATTTAGCGTTGTAAGCTGTCAAGGCAAATACACAGAAATATTGCGATGAACAAACCTATTACTGAATGATGATTGTTTGACATTCACTTTGAGTTACAATGGTCTGGTAGGTCCGCCAACATGATGGACTTCAACGAATGACTTTTCAAAGTTCCAAATACATCCTTAAATGAAACAATGGGTTACAATGGTCTTGTAGGTTTATCAAAATGAGGGACATCAATGAATGACTTCTCAAAATTCTGAATACATCCCTAATTGAAAAAAAAGGGGTTACACTGGTCGTTAGATTTTCCAATATGAGGGACATCAATGAATGACATCTCAGTGACAAATATTTTGAAATACAGTCGTTATGCACGATTTATTTATAAAATACATAAGCCACAGGCAGCGGAACAAATCTGAATCTGAAAAAGGGGGATCGACGATTGGGGACACATTACGTGTTATGTTAAAGTTGAAATAGCACACCACTATCGGGCAAATAGTTGGTGGCACGTGCCCCCTGTGCTCCCATCAGTTCTACTACCTACGATACATAACATATTGTTTCATACTTGAAAAATAACTGAAAATGTACTAGTGAGCCACAAAGTTCAGCTCATAAAAATATTTTTATACGTATTTTACAATAGTATCTGCCATTATTTTTAATCAGTCTGGTGCATGGCTTCTGTTTTTAAGTTTTAGAACTCAGAATTTCAGGGCGTGTTTATTACACTTTTAATATTTTGCAAAAACTAATTTTCTAAACTTTTCAGTTTTTAAAACTGCATATTTTTTTTGGTTTCACATTTTCGAACTTTTAATTTCTTCAACGTTGTGTTTTGTTAGATACCGTTTCAAAATCTCTTGATCTTAGAAATTTGAAGCCCGAATATGTCATCACACATCGCGTTTCGATTTAAATTTAAGTTTTCAATTCAAATTGTCTAGAGGCATTGTGTTCAGACGGGGCTTGGCCTAGTGGTTAGTCAAGAGCTCGTGATCGAAAAATAGGCACTCTGAGATTGAATTTTGTGCTAGTTTTACAATAATTTATTGAAAGTATTAATTATTTGTAAGTACTTGTTTATGATTCACAACAACAGGAATTCACTGACACTTATATTCACCATAGCTATAAGCGAGTACAACAATGTACACTTGCAGATTACACGTGTAATGTATTATACATTGTTATTCTGATTCATACACACTACTATAAGTCTATCTATTTACTTAGAAACAATTTTCGAAGTGCAAGGTAAAGTTTAAAAAGCTCCACAGTTACTCTGACAAAATGTTCGTCTGGCTGCTGCCTCGGTGTGACGGATACACAATCCAGAGCTCTTCAGGCTGCCTGGGTTACTTTCTTGAAAATCCCTAAGGATAAAGAACATAGGGTTTAAGATAAAAATGTAATGAGCCTAATACTAATGTCTTATGATAATAATAAAATCGTCACATTAGATTCGTTTCGTTAAAGTATAGATTCTGCACTAAGTGAAGGCTCTAATAATCTAAACTTTTTATTGTAAATGTTGCATTGTAGTGTTTGTGGAAATTTTCTCAACTAAAGACAATGGCAAGTAGAACATTCGTGTTTCGATAGTGCTTACTACATTAATTATCGTGAGTGAAGGAAAATATTTTTGTATTTTAACAGAATTGTAACTTGTGTAACATATCGAGTGGTAATGTGGAATTGTGACAGAAAGTTTTGTTTTACATTCATTAGTTATGTTATATATATTTTATGATTAACACTTATGTCTTTATAAATTATGATTAGAAAAGCTAAACCAAGTCACACTTAGCATTATCTAGTAAACCAGTTAAAACTGGGTCATGTGACGTATAATTATATGATACTCTATATATGTAATATTCTAATTACATGATATTCTACTTATGTTGTCAGTTTGTTGTTCATTGCAAAACGCAAAGCTACACAATGGACTATCTGTGCTCTGCCCATCGCGGGTACCGAAACAAGATTTTTAGCATTATAAGCCCACTGACTTATCACTGAACCACTAGTTATCTGATAATAAGAATTAAATAAAGCTATGAAATGTCGAGAAAGGGCGAGTGCGTTCATTGTTCTATTTATCTACTGTCCACCATGTGAAACTCTGACATTGTTTCTACGTCTACTACTGCAGAAGTACCATGTGAAACTCTGACATTGTTTCTACGTCTACTACTGCAGAAGTACCGTGTGAAACTCTGGTATTGTTTCTACGTCTACTACTGCAGAAGTACCGTGTGAAACTCTGGTATTGTTTCTACATCTACCACTGCAGAAGTACCGTGTGAAACTCTGGTATTGTTTCTACGTCTACCACTGCAGAAGTACCGTGTGAAACTGGTATTGTCTCTACGTCTACCACTGCAGAAGTACCGTGTGAAACTCTGGTAGTGTTTCTACATCTACCACTGTAGAAGTACTGTGTGAAACTTGTATTGTCTCT
>NW_013668033.1:134360-144836 GCF_000517525.1 Limulus polyphemus | reverse complement strand
CTCTGGTAACGGTACTTCTGCAGTGGTAGACGTAGAAACAATGTTTTCACACGGTACTTCTGCAGTGGTAGATGTAGAAACACTACCAGAGTTTCTACCACAGTTTCACACGGTACTTCTGCAGTGGTAGACGTAGAAACACTACCAGAGTTTCACACGGTACTTCTGCAGTGGTAGATGTAGAAACAATACCAGAGTTTTACACGGTACTTCTGCAGTGGTAGACGTAGAAACAATACCAGAGTTTCACACGGTACTTCTGCAGTGGTAGACGTAGAAACACTACCAGAGCCGGTACTTCTGCAGTGGTAGACGTAGAAACAATGTGAAACTCTGGTAGTGTTTCTACGTCTACCACTGCAGAAGTACCGTATGAAACTGTGGTATTGTTTCTACGTCTACCACTGCAGAAGTACCGTGTAAAACTCTGGTATTGTTTCTACATCTACCACTGCAGAAGTCTGATGAATTAAAATTCTACCAGTTGTTCTTTTCTACGGATTAAGCTTAGATCTTCTAATTTCAAGAACAATTCTTTCTGTTTTATTTCATAACATCCACGAAGAAGGTATTATTATTATCATAATGTTCATTGGTGACCTTTATAGGTGAAAAAAAACAAAAAAACACTCTTCTTAAGAAGTTAATTTGTCGAAGTTCTCTTATTTGTAGTTACTTACTCGAGAATCTACGACCATGGAAAATCATATTAATTTCATAAGGGAATAAGACCGCGCACAGGGCACTCTAACGTGAGCAGTCAGAAGCTCATTTTAACATCCTCTTTAGAGAATTAAATCCTTTTCGTGGAAGCAAGAACAGTGCATTTTGCAACCTAGAATATTTGATTTTTTAAAAATAAAGTTCTGTCTGAAATTGCATAAGATAAAGGGCATCTAACGTAGACTAGGCAGTAGGGGGGGGGAAGACAATTATTAATATTACAAGATAAAGGCAAGCATTATTCCTAGTTTCTGTATACACTCACTCGTGAGCCTGGCTTGTTACGGAATGCAGTGTGCTCACGCGCAGTTTCCTGGGGAACATAGCACCGTAAGACAGCATGCGTTATTACGCTTAGATCCAGATGCATTGGTTCTCAGACACTAGTTATTTAACTAAGTATGTAGCTGACGCGCTGGTTGTTACTCATTCTTGCAATTTAACCTTTCATCAAACTTTGTAATTAATAACGAAACAAATGTCTCCCCCTTGATTTTTTTCATCTAGGTTACTAGTATTCTTAGTAATTCTCTCGAGTAGAGAAGATTTCTCTAGTTTTGTTAGGCGCCAATGTCAGATTTATGAAATATCTTTTTTATTTTTTATTTTACAGTACATATAACATATTTCATTTTATTTGAATAATGACATTTTAAAAATATAAGTTTTTTTTTTAGGGCTTCATATTGTTTTGTAAGGTTTCTGTTTGCTGTTAATGGTCCTAACAACAGGCTCTCGATAATAATCCAATGATTAGAATACAAGTGTATGTTTAATCGTTATAACAGAGGATTATGTTGCCCGGAGAAGACAAATAGATTTAATTCAATTATGTGTTAATATCTAGATGTATGGTTCAAATATATGGAAGTATGGAAATACAAAGACATATAGAAAAAGATAAATATTCAATCCAGTTATATGTTAATATTTAGACGTATAGTTAAACTGTTGGATGAATAACATAGAAGGAGACAAATAGATAAAGATATATATATATATCTAGCTTAATTGTAAGTTAAATACATGGAATATTTGATCTATTAAAATTTTAAAGGGGCAGATAGAAAAATTTAACTCTGTTGTTTGTCAATATTTAGATGTAAGGATAAAGTTCAAAGACGAAAGAGATAGATGAAGAGGGTTTGTTTGTTTGTAGTTAAACACAAAGCTACACAATGGGCTATCTGTGTTCTGCCCACCTCGGGTATCGAAACCCGGTTTCTATCGTTGTAAGTCTGCAGACATACCGCTATACAATTGGGGGGCAGATGAAAAGAGAGAGAGAGCAATAGAAAGAGACAGATAAACAGAGAAAGCGAAACATAAAATTAGAAAAATAAATTCGTGTTTATATATCGTTTAAATGTCAATTAAATGATCAAGTGAAGGTCGATACATCAGTTCAATATCTTATTTTATAAATACTTCACACTGAGTGAAAGTTATACACCTACCAGCAAAATATACCACGAATTAGCGTGACATATCGATATGTTTCTTCTCTCGTACCTAAAACTAGCTAAAACTAACTACCTAAAACTAGCTAAAATATATACACTCCAGGTATCATTTTTCCTATTTCCAGCTATACATTTGCAGATAATTTAATTAGTGGTAACTTAAAACCGTGCCTTTAATTAATCAACACGAAACATACTATATGCAAAACTCCAGCACAGAAAGCTAAAACTAAGTTTTTCTCTTCAGAAAACTGTGTTTTATGGAGTAATATACAGAATCGTGGTCGTTTGTGTATTCAACGACTTACTAACAATAAACAGTGGTTCAACTGATTATTAGCTGAGTTACCCATTCAAGGCATGAAAAAAATAATAATAAGGGTCTTCAGGTGTGACATAGGGGTCAGATCCAAATAACAACTCTTTATGCCACTCCCCGTGGGGCCCTAACTGTACATGCCAAGTTTGGTGATAATCGGTTCAGCGGTTCGCCAGTTATAAGCGGACACACACACTTTTGTCAAATACTGTTTAGATACGGAATTGAATTTGTAAATTGATTCGACGAGTTACTAACATCAGATTGTTGTTTTGTTAAGGATTAGACTATTTACAAACAACAATTTATTTGATTGATTTTACAGAATCGTGGTCGTAAATGGAGCTGAGATTTACTAGTAACTATATTATTCGTTTAATGTTATTTTCGTTTACACTATTGGTTAAAATGTCTAATGAAGCATACTTTGGTATTTTAAACTTTTTATTATTATACGTTTAGTGGCGAGATTATTCTGCATTATTAGCTTAGTACATGGATATAGGACTAACCTATATTTCCTAAGATGGCCGAACTTCGTAAGATCTTATTAGGTTTTCGGCCGAAAATATCGTTAATAGCGATGATACCTAACTAACGAAACAATACATTCTAGTCTTTGTAAGTAAGAACGTAAGAAAAATATAATTAATTAGCTATACTCATTACCGGGTTGACGTTTAATTTTGGTCAAAGTAAATAGCTTGATCTGATGGGAAGTTACTATTAATAACACATTTTTTTGTTCTTCCGCTGATTATACAGAATCGCGGTCGTAAATGGATCCGACCATTTACTAACAACAGATTGTCGTTCTTAAAATCACGTTAATTGTAGATTTTTTCTTCACATTCTTCTTAATTTGTCCATTTCAGATTCATCTTTTGTCTTTCACAAGTCACTGTTTTATAAGTTTTTCTTTCAGTACCAGTTTTAAAGGATCTAAAACGTTATATTTTACACACCTCTGATTTCGAGCAAGAATGGACAAATTAAGAGTATGCGGATGAATAATCATGTACAGTTAACTTGTTTTATAACAGGTTTTAGGGCTATCGGTTTCTCAATATTTTGCCGGCCTTCTGCGTTTAAATCTTAGCTATATATTATTGAAGTGCCCGGCATGGCCAGGTGGATAAGGCGCTCGACTCACAATCTGAGGGTCGCGGGTTCGAATCCGCATCCCACCAAACATGCTCGCCCTTTCAGCCGTGGGGGCGTTATAATGTGACGGTAAATCCCACTATTCGTTGGTAAAAGAGTAGCCCAAGAGTTGGCGGTGGGTGGTGATGACTAGCTGCCTTCCCTCTAGTCTTACACTTCTAAATTAGGGACGGCTAGCGCAGATAGCCCTCGTGTAGCTTTGCGCGAAATTCCAAAACAAACAAACAAATATATTATTGATTAGTGTTTTCGAAAAGATGAGATTTGTTGATTTACTTCGGGAAATATCTTCTAATAATGTAAATTCACACACTAATCCATGAAGACAGTCCAGTATTGTTTGTTTAAATTTGAAATTCTTTCAGTACAAAAGACAGGAAATCGCAATTCTACGTTAAGCCTAAGCTAATACATAAACATAGGGAACTGAGCTTATTTGCTCTAGGAACTGACAATATCTGAACCTAAATACACAACCTAGCACTATGATATTTCCGAGCTTCCAATGCGTACTCAACATACATTTAATAATTACAGTTTCGCTAAAATTTCTCTGATATTTTTCAATATCCAGGCTCTTGAAAGATATCATTTTTTTCTTGGACTTAAACTTCTAAAAGTAATATTTATGAATAAACAACAACAACAACTAAAGGTTTTGTTTTATTTTACTTTCTAGAAAGCCTTGCACGACACCGGCTATATCGTAAAAATACAACAACAAAACAAAACAAACAAACAACAAATGACACAAATTAATACATCGCGAAATAATAACTTGATAAATCGCTGACGTTTGTATTACCTTGTGAAATTTGTAATAATTGTTGAACAACAGACCTGTGTAATGTCTGTTCACTTTAGCTCGCTCGTCTTTATAAATTGTGTTTTTCTGTAAGAATGATAGAACTCTGAGGAACAGCTACCTCAAAGAGACGTGACCATTAACGTTTCAAGATATGCCATGTTTCGTGTCTCTGATGCTATAAGTGGTGTTTTTAAAAGAGAGATTTACATCCTTATCTGTTTTGAAACAGTGCCTTACTGTATTAAGTATTTTCAGAAGTACTCTAGTGTAGCCTTTTATTCACAGGAACTAAGAAAACTGAGATGTTATCATGTACTTGGATAGAAGAAGAAAAAAAAAAGGTTTTAAAGATTTTTTTTATCTTTACTTACTTTTATCGTTCTTACTTAAAGTACATATGAATTTTATATATTTAATAAAACATATTTCTGCACGGTTATGTAAGGAATGTACAACTAATGAAGAATAACCCATCTAAGCATGTAAATGAACCTTTCGTCTGTATCGTTTAACCTTAACTCCAATATCGTTAGGGTAACTTTGTAGAAAATCATGAATTTCTGGAACATGTTCAATACCGATGTTGATGCATAGTTTGAAATTGCTTAAGAACTGTGATTTCCTAAACTCATACGTCAACATACTATTGTGTAATAGCGTGTGTGAATTGATATTTTTTAATAGTCTTCTTATTGAAGTTTGTAAAAAGTATTGTGTTGTTTCGTAAAATGTAGTATTTTTTTAATTACTCTGGTTAACCATTTTACAAGTTCACCGATGAGTGTCGCCACTATATTTTTTTCTGTTGACATAAACAATAATGAAATTGCTGGGCCTAAAACATTTGTTTTAGATAATGTGATGATATAATTCAAAGAAGAAAAATGTAAAATAAGAGAATCAGATTGGATCAATTGCCTTAATGAAATACTGGCGAAATCAAGAAAGGATGGCGTCAGTCAGAATTTAAAATGAGTAGCAATTGACCATTTTAGTGCCTAGAAATTGGCATTTGTATACTTACAAACAAGATGGAGATCGTTTTATTTTCGTGTAAACACTCTTTCTTTTGGTTAGTTAGCCCAGTGTTGGAAATGAGAATACTACCTGTTTTACTACCTTCAACTTGTAAAGTGTTATCAACTTGTAGTGTAGTATTGTGGGACTCGCTAAAAGTTATTTGTTACAATTTAACCATGACGTTTTTATTTCTCAATAAGTCTGTGAGCAACCTGTCAATCCCATAAGTGTGAAACTTGAAAGCCCAGCACATATAAACATCGTCAGACAGAAGTCAAGGGGCGTTAAGCTGGATGAGATATATAGACAAACCAGGAGTTCCTAAGGGCCAATACATCATTCCTTGCAAACATTAAATATGGGTAGAACAAAACATAACTGGAAGGTCAAATTTTTGTAACATTATAGTCAAGTTAGTATAACAAGAAAAGTTTAGAGATATTATTGACATTTTAGTTTCGTATTTGCACTTTCTTTCCAGATATTTTTTAAACTTGAAGAAATATCCACAGCGTTGTAAACTAATCCTGTTACTGGTTTAAAACATTTACAGTAAGAAATATCCACAACGTTGTAAACTGATCCTGTTACTGGTTTAAAACACTTATAGTTAGAAATATTCACAGCGATGGAAACTGATCCTGCTACTGGTTTAAAACACTTATAGTTAGAAATATCCACAACGTTGTAAACTGATCCTGTTACTGGTTTAAAACACTTATAGTTAGAAATATCACAGCGTTGAAACTGATCCTGTTACTGGTTTAAAACATTTACAATTAGAAATATCCACAACATTGGAAACTGATCCTGTTACTGGCTTAAAACATGTACAATTAGAAATATCCACAACGTTGTAAACTGATCCTGTTACTGGTTTAAAACACTTATAGTTAGAAATATACACAGCGTTGGAAACTGATCCTGCTACTGGTTTAAAACATTTACAATTAGAAATATCCACACGTTGCAAACCGATCCTGTTACTGGTTTTAAACATTTACAATTAGAAATATCCACAACATTGTAAACTGATCCTGTTACTGGTTTAAAACATTTACAATTAGAAATATCCAAAACGTTGTAAACTGATTCTGTTTCTGGTTTAGATAACTTACAGTTAGAAATATCCACAACGTTGTAAACTGACCCTGTTGCTGGTTTAAAACACCTACAATTAGAAATATCCACAACGTTGTAAACTGACCCTGTTGCTGGTTTAAAACACCTACAATTAGAAATATCCACAACGTTGTAAACTGACCCTGTTGCTGGTTTAAAACACCTACAATTAGAAATATCCACAACGTTGTAAACTGGCCCTGTAGCTGGTTTAAAACACCTACAATTAGAAATATCCACAACGTTGTAAACTGACCCTGTTGCTGGTTTAAAACACCTACAATTAGAAATATCCACAACGTTGTAAACTGATCCTACGACTGGTTTAAAACAATTACAGGTGCTAATATGAATAAGAACTGTGATTAACGCATGAATTTTACCGATTCCCAAGCCTCGTTTTAGTTTCCCGTTTCTTAGTGGTTCCATAAAGACAGCATTGATGTGAAATATTTGAATATATGTAGTTTATTTAATGAACTTATACCTTTGGCAGTTAACATTCACGCTGAATTGACTTCCATATTATATTTGTCCCTCTGTATTTTGAGCGTCTTGAGGGATCACAAGGGTTTATGGTTTATTGATTATAAAGAAATTGTGTTTGGAAAAGCTTTTAACGTCATTCCACAGAGCAAAATGTTTTATGTTTTTATTATTTTATATGATTGCTTATATTTTATCTTTTAAGCCTTTTATTGTAGCTCAACAACCGTTAAGACGAAGATATTCTTGTCCGACAAAACAATAAAGAATCGTTGTAGATATTATTTTTGTATTTTCAGATATTGATTTTTCACAAAGACTATATTTACAAAACGAAGGTTCAGTTTGGGGCTTCTTTTTTTATTTTTCATTTTCAGAGCGATTTGAAGATCTCCAGACTGTAGGTATTTGTGCCTTTCCACACTACTTTGTTTTATGGTTTTTTCGACACCCCCCCTCTCCCCGAAAAAACAGTCACAACGGGATTTGCTTAGAAAGGGTTAATAAAGTGGCTGTGGCTAGTAAAGAGCCACCGTGAATCCATGGTTCTTGTCTCTTTGCCACAAAGTCGCGAAAATCTTATTATTCGATTAGAGTAGCCCAAGAGTTGGTTTGCTTGTCTGTTTACTTGAAACAGCTTGGTTTGCTTGTCTGTTTACTTGAAACAGCTTGGTTTGCTTGTTTACTTGCTTGTTTGTAGTTAAGCACAAAGCTACACAAAGGGATATCTGTGCTCTACCCACCACGGGTATCGAAACCCGGTTTCTAGCGTTGTAAGTCCGCAGACATACCGCTGTGCCACTGGGGGGCGAAACAGTTTGGGCATATAGCTCTGTGTATCCGAAAACAAACCAACAGCATGGTGTACTCACTGTAAAGCTTAGTAAAGAAGCACAAATTTAACTACACAGGTGAATTAAACTGGTATAAGATACAATATTGTGTCACAGCTTTTGAGACAGGTTCTTCATGGGGTTTTATTCTTGATGAAAATGCCAATTATCTTTAGCTTTCGCTAAGAACTATAAAATAAGCAAATATATTTGAAACATATATAACAGCACTAATCCTGTCAAATCTCGTTAAACATGGCACTAATCCGGTCAAATCCCGGTAAATACGGGACCAATCCTGTCAAATCTCGGTAAACGCGGCACTAATCCTGTCAAATCTCGGTAAACATGGCACTAATTCTGTCAAATCCCGGTAAAAACGGCACCAATCCTGTCAAATCTCGGTAAACGCAACAATAGGCCTGTCCAATCTCTGTAAACGCGGCACTAATCCTGTCAAATCTCGGTAAACATGGCACTAATCCTGTCAAATCCCGGTAAATACGGGACCAATCCTGTCAAATCTCGGTAAACGCAACATTAGGCCTGTCCAATCTCTGTAAACGCGGTACTAATCCTGTCAAATCCCAGTAAGCACGGCACTAATCCTTCAAATCTGGATAAAAATAGAACCAATGATAATACAAAGTGAGGATACAAATTGCCCCGTTTCTTCCCAATAAATGGAGGGGGGGATATACGGACGAATTGCATGTTTACAATTCTTACGTAGGCCTAATAACAATGCTTTCCCCAGTTTACATTATTACTGGTGTTATTTTTACCAGTGTCTCCTTTACTGTGCTATTTGTTACCACTTTGAATAATTACTATCATTTAAAACAACGCTTGGAAGGTCTTAGTGATACAGTACTATTGGTGTGAAAACGTGTTAGTTGAGCACTAGAGAAATACCATCCGCCTTGAGCCTTATGCTATATTCATTGCTCTCTATAAAGTCATCTATCTATCCATTTGTGTGTCTTTCTATATATCTATTGAACAAAATAAATAGTTTTCTGTTCCGGAACGCTGACGTGATCTTTTAGTTTCATTACGAAGTCCAACTTAGAGATTACGTTATGAATGATGAGATGCTGACTGTCACATTGTTCTTGACCGTTTTTTTACTTTTGTGTTTGGTTTCTTGTTATGATAAAAACTTCAACAAATAATTTATCATCTTAGAAAAATGCTACTGTTTATGATATATATATATGGCTATAAAAATTAGGAATTAAATAAATTCCTTTGCTTTTCTAGATACAAGTATTTAAAGTATATGAAAAATAAAGATATTATTAAAAAAAATTGTCAGTTAGTAATCTACAGAAAAAAATGTGTTTTATATTGATATATTTGCTGGTTTAAGTTCAATACCTTGTTATCCATCGGAGAAAGCGAGGATTGAGATTTCTTGTTGTTTTCAAAGTGATTTGTTCGTTCTGACAATACAGGTATTCCAGATATAAACTATAAAAAAAGTTTCGTTTTACAGCTTCATCAGGAGCGCTCACTAAAACCGAAACCGAAACTGACAGTGCAAAGCTTCAAATAACAAGTTCTATTCGAATCTATAACGTGTGTTTGTACAGCGTTTTTTTGGCATATTAAGTACTAAAGCTTGTTGTTGAAATAATTAACTGATACCTGTAGTAAACAAAAGTTATATCGAGGTTACAAGAAGAACTAAAAGATGATACAATACTGCGAAGGAACAGTTCGTTTGTATATAGAACGAAACACATAATAAACAATTAGTATTGTTTTTGTTTGTACCTAAGCACAAAACTAAGCGATGGGCCATCTATGATGTGTCCTCTGAGAGTATCTAAACTCGATTTTTAGCGTTATAAGCCCTCAGAGTTACCGCTGAGATTTTAGTACTGCATGAAAGTATTTTCTAAACAGTTCCATTCAAGAAATGGAGCTGAATACCTATATTATGACCTCGTATTTGACACTTGATTTTTTATTAGGTTACTGCGTCAATTTGCCCATTGACTGCAGCGAATTCTCATCTCACCGTTACGAAATTTATTTCTGTTCGTAACCCTTCTTCTAAATCTCAAAGCGTTGTTGTTTTAGGTTAAAAATCTAGCCAAGTCCTTTCTTCTCGGAACAGGTTCTTTACTTAAAATCTTGTCTGGATAAATGGTCTGTATACCAGGAATAACGCCCTCACTCTTAAGGCTTTCAGCTTATTAAGCCTTTTTTTTTTTTTTGGTGTTATTTATAAAACTATCGTTAAATACGTGTTTTTACAATTTTGTTTCCTAAAGTATTTGGGAAGAATACCTTAGAACTCCCCGATGAGCCGAATTCTGTCCATACACTCGCTTAGTGCTACTCTAGAAATGTTACATAATGCCTAGGTTTTATCACTCTGATTGAGCTATGGTGGTTCGTTAATGGTTCTTTGGTTGCCCTACTTTTATAATCATGTTAATGGTTCTTTGGTTGCCCTACTTTTATAATCATGTTAATGGTTCTTTGGTTGCCCTACTTTTATAATCATGCTATGGTAGTTTGTTAATG
>NW_013668033.1:132350-133829 GCF_000517525.1 Limulus polyphemus | reverse complement strand
CTCTTTGTATAAGCCATATAACATTTATCACTCTTAACCTCTTAGTACAAGCCATATAACATCACACTTAACCTCTTAGTGCAAGCCATATAACATTTATCACACTTAACCTCTTTGTATAAGCCATATAACATTTATCACTCTTAACCTCTTAGTACAAGCCATATAACATCACACTTAACCTCTTAGTACAAGCCATATAACATTTATCACTCTTAACCTCTTAGTACAAGCCATATAACATCACACTTAACCTCTTAGTGCAAGCCATATAACATTTATCACTCTTAACCTTTTAGTACAAGCCATATAACATCACACTTAACTTCTTAGTACAAGCCATATAACATTTATCACTCTTAACCTTTTAGTACAAGCCATATAACATCACACTTAACCTCTTAGTACAAGCCATATAACATTTATCACTCCTAACCTCTTAGTACAAGCCATATAACATTTATCACTCTTAACCTTATAATACAAGCCATATAACATCACAATTAACCTCTTAGTACAAGCCATATAACATTTATCACTCTTAACCTTTTAGTAAAAGCCATATAAAATTTATCACATTTAACCTCTTAGTACAAGCTATATAACATTTACCATACTTAACCTCTTTGTACAAGTCTCACACATCAATTGAAATTAAAACTTTAAACAGGGAGAAGAGGTACTCACACATATCAGTAAAACTTCCTATCTTTAATCAACTGTGTGGAGGTAGATGTTCCTAATGAAACAGTAAAAAAAACTATAAAAGAAGATAAAGCAGGATATTAAAAAGAGACCTCTGAGAAGGACAAGTAACATTTATTTCCTAAAGCTGGCATTCCAGCTTCTCGCATACCTGAATAACTTAATGACATTTAAGGTGGCTAGGTTAATATGCACTATTAAACAAGAAGGAAAATTTTAATGTATTCTTCTAAGTTCAATAGTGTTATATGTCAGCCAGTCTACGCCTTGAACAGTTTGGTGCAAGGCTGTTAGTAGTATGAACGATCTCAGGTACTGATACTGAACGACCTAATATGGAGTTAATAGGTTACTGTAGTAAGACCAAAACAAGCGTGATTTTATTGAAATAACGCTGGATATGTATAAATCTTCACTAATGTCAGAGTTCTTGTTTTTAAAGCTAAGAAGCATTTGAAATACTTGTCATTTGATACTTAAATCAGAATAATAACGGCTTATGTTTGCTGGAAACCATTATGCATAAGCCCTGAGAGCCAAAAGGTCTATATTAGGAATAAAACATTCCTGTCCGTTACCAGTTCTGCAATGTGTAAAGATTTGTGAAACTATAAACTTTTTGAAGGAATGTTACTGTTAAACTCGTGTGTTTGGAGTAAAGATTATAGAATTTTCAAAAGTATCGGCTATTGTAGTATTTTAATAATGTGATGGTCAATCCCACTATTCGTTGGTAAAAGAGTAGCCCAAGAGTTAGTTGGTGGTGGGTGGTGA
>NW_013668033.1:126478-131402 GCF_000517525.1 Limulus polyphemus | reverse complement strand
GTTGTAAGAATGTCATTCGACATTCGTTGTTGTAACCCGTAACAGCTATAGGAGTTGTAGTTTATAAACCTAGTAAAATATCAATTCAATTTTGAACTAATCAAACACGTAAGTTGTATTTAAACATTGAAGCCTGTGCTGATAACCGGCCATTAAATAAGAAATATATACCAGGACGTTTTCTAAATAATAAAAAAAAAACTGCTTTTTCCTGTTATTTGCCATTTTAAGGCCTCACCCTATTACTTCAGGGCAGAAGTTACGTGTCGAAAACTCTTAATGATCAATTTTTTTCTGCTCTCTTTATAATTTTTACATGTCTCAAAGAGTAACTTGTGATAGAATAATAAAGTAAACATTATTTGTTTAATATCTATCTAACAAATAAGTAGAATAATATAGGCCACACGTTCGGTAGTTTCTTGTTGTAAAAAGTTGATAGTTTAATGAACTTCAACCCCACCACTCTTTACTTTCCGTGACAGTTTCAATTCCAAGAAAGACGCAGAAAAATCTAATTTACCATTCAATGGCCACCTATGTACATTTTCCAGCAAAAGCAGCGAGTTCTCAGTTTTCACCTAAATCGACGTGATCCATAATTGAATAAGGATATCAGACGTGTACTACATTAAGGTGCATCAAAAGGGAAAATATCAGAGGATCAGGAATGAGAAAGAAAAAAACGGAAGCACAGAATATATATATATTTTTAAACTGAAACCTAGAAAATAATGCCAAGTTTCTTCTCAGAGTAGTTTTTGTTTTAAAAATAAGATCGATTATCGTGATAAAAATTATCTTCATATATATATATATATATCGTTGTTTCTTACTTTAATGTTTGTATGAACACTGGCTTGCATAAAACATTAAATATTACGTTCAAATGGAAACGTGTATGTTATAAATTAATTGAAAGAGTTTTTTAACTTAACTTATTATATTTGACCATAAAAGTGAAATGTACAGAAACGTTGTTGTAATTTTGAATAGTTGGCCCCCGCTTGGACAGCGGAAAGTATACGGATTTACAAGGCTAAAATCCGTGGTTCGATTCCCCCTCAGTGGACACAGCAGATATGGTCCGATGTGGCTTTGTTCCAAAACAAACAAATAAACTTAAATAATTTATCATATTGCCAGGGCGGATTCAAATTTTCATCGATAAGGATGGGGAGTCAAGACTGTCATGGCGGATTCAAAATTTCATCGATAAGGATGGGGAGTCAAGACTGTCATGGCGGATTCAAATTTTCATCGATAAGGATGGGGAGTCAAGACTGTCATGGCGGATTCAAAACTTCATCGATAAGGATGGGGGAGTCAAGACTGTCATGGCGGATTCAAATTTTCATCGATAAGGATGGGGAGTCAAGCTGTCATGGCGGATTCAAATTTTCATCGATAAGGATGGGGAGTCAAGACTGTCATGGCGGATTCAAATTTTCATCGATAAGGATGGGGAGTCAAGACTGTCATGAAGGGAGTTACTTGATACGAAATGCACAGAAGTAAAACAAAACTCTCCATCTTGTCAAATTATGTTATTCTTCGAATCTCAGCGCCACCAGTGGACATTTAACTATTTATATTTCTCTTAATTTTGTGTTATGAAAATGGTTTTGCGTTGTATCGACAGAGGAAAGGTTTCGTCCCCCCGATCTGCCCTTGAATAATATAAAGAAATGCCAAAGTAATACTGTTAATTTTTGAAATAAATTTATAAAAAAATATTTTGTTCAATTACTTAATACTTGCAGAAACGCCGCCCTTAGGGCGCCTGTTTTTGCTAGTAATTACCAATCGTAGTATTCATACCTCATTCAACAAAATGTAGAAAAAGTGAACATTTTCTAAAAAAAAAGGTACTGCACGGGAAACAAATTTGGTTTGTGATCTTTAGTCATTGAACCAAATTGTACAGAGCTAACCATTTTCATGTATTTTACCGTTATAAACTGTAATGTTTTTATATATTAAAAGTGGTACCTTTTATTGAAAAAATAATAGTTTCTCAGAACTACATTTAAAAATTACACGAATAAAGATATAATCAAACCCTCACGTACAGTCCTCGTGAAAGTCGTATTGTTGTTGTGAGGAGAGTACTTTTATTTCAAATTGTGTTCTATTATAAAGAAATGGTTGTTGCACATACCACAGTTATTTTTATAATTGGCTGAATCTTGAATACCCAAAGTTTGAAATTTGTTATGGATTTTTTTGTTTGTTTGTGATGCTATTCAATAGATGGCGTAGGAGTTTTGGTTACATACGTAGATACTGACATACACGCTACGTCCATTATAGTAAGATGGTTAGTTTGTTTGTTTGTAGTTAAGCACAAAGCTACACAATGGGCTATCTGTGTTCTGCCCACCACGTGTATCGAAACACGGTTTCTACCGTTGTAAGTCCGCAGACATACCGCTGTGCCACTGGGGGGCAGTTATTAGTCTAAAAAATGTGTCTTTTGGGGGGTATTAAATTCATCGTCGAATGATGGAAGTCGAAAGATTTTAGTTTTTACAGGTGGTGTTCAGTGAAAAGTAATATTTTTGGTGTTACTGATTAATATCAAGAATTTAAATGTAAGATCGTTATTGTAGTTTTTAGTTCATACCTTATTAATATTTATATTAACATATTGAGATAATTAGTGCTTATTTTTGTACAATCTCTTTAAGTTTTTTTATTGCCCCCACCAGTGGCACAGCGACATGTCTGCGAACTTACAACGCTAAAATTCGGGTTTCAATACCTGTGGTGGGCAGAGCACAGATAGCCCAATGTGTAGCTTTGTGCTTTACTACAAACAAACGTTTTTTTTTTTGGCTTTACTGATGATAGTAGTAACCTTTATCACCACAGTTTTGTCACTAGATGTCACTTTGAAACAGTCTGGAATAATGTAAACATTGGTTAAGCTCAAATTTACTTTGTGTTCGTAAGGAGAGTAATGTCGTAGAATTTTCTAGAACCTTCTAAGCTAGTTAAGCAAGCTAATCAACAAAGTTTCAAGACTATTTTTCGATAAGTCATAATTGTTATAGAATTATTGATTTTGTGTTGTTTACATTAGATTATAAAGTAACTAGCGTTTTACTGAATTTCCGTTTGACTGTTCGAACAATTAAAACAGTGTATTTACAGTTCCGTGTGTTTACATTTCAACGTCAGTGTGGAAATGTGACTATACTACATTGTCGTGCAATTAAACAAATAAAACACACAGAGTCAATTGAAAACCACAAACCTTACTGTTGATTATCAATTATCATTTAAAGTGACTAAAACCTTTTTCAGAAACACAAAGCATTACCACTTCACCCAAAGTTTGAGATTCTAATAGTTTGGAATAAATTTTCTTTAGTACTGAGCAATTGGGATTGTTTTTGAATTATAAAGTAACAAGGTCTTCGTTAATAATAGAAATAGAACTGGAATAGTAACAAATCATTGTCTTGTTTTTATGTGTAAAAAAAATAAAACTCGTATAATATTAATATTTGTTATTTTTGCATAGGTTTTTTATTTTATTTTTGATAATCAATATTTCTCTTGCGTTTACGAAAGTGACGCTTTCAAGTTTTCAACCAATTCTTTATGAAACGAGTAAAACATTTCGAAAAAAATTTAAAGGCTTGTTGGAAAATTACTTTTGTAGTGATGTTTCAAAAGAACACAACAAAACATATGGCCCGGCATGGCCAGGTGGTTAGGGCCCCGGCAAGGCCAGGTGGTTAGAACGCTCGACTCGCAATCTGCGGGTCGCGGGTTCGCATCCCCATCCTGCCAAACATGCTCGCCCTTTCAGCCGTGGGGGCGTTATAATGTTACGGTCAATCCCACTATTCGTTGGTAAAAGAGTAGCCCAAGAGTTGGCGGTGGGTGGTGATGACTAGCTGCCTTCCCTCTAGTCTTACGCTGCTAAATTAGGGACGGCTAGCGCAGACGGCTTTGCGCGAAATTCAAAACAAACAAACAAAACATATATTTTCATCGCCCGCCATTTACTTTCTTTTAGTAAATCTGTCCCTTTGAGGCTGCTTTGTTATTTTAAATGTGAAGCTTAATTTATACAATAAAACTTAATGTCTGTATTTTTTCCTGGTGCTCGACAGCGGTACTACTACCCATCGTTTTAGGCCTTTACAGTTAATTTGTGTATTCTTACTCTCAAGACTTCGATAAATCTTTGAAATAGAACATTTGATGGGCCATCCACGTATCATACTTGACTATCTATCGTATTTCTCTCCTTTTTTGTCAGAAATTTTAGATCAAAAATAAATGTATATTGTCTCAAGGGCAACTTATTGTCAGGCCTAATGGTTTGAAATTTTCTGTTTTTGAATTATCACTGGGAGCAAAGAAGATACATAAGCAAACGATGATGAACAATTTACCGATTAACGACAAGAGTACAGAACTAAAAAATTGGCTAGAGTGTTTGCTATCGAGAGTAGAATACGTCGCTTCAAGAGACGTAGGTGGATTCAGAGCGAAGAATAATAAAATAATGATGAAAGGTTAACCCTATTGTAGAAAGAGTCTCTCTGAAGAAGGCTGGTCATGTAGCTGGAAGGATGATGGATTATTCGATTGAAGAAAAGTTTCACAGAATTGGTGGCCATGCTTTCGAGTGACTGCTTTTGAAGGAAGGTTGTCATAAGGCTAAAAGACTGCTTCTGGAGTAAGTCTGTATCTTTTGTCGAAAGATTGTTTCTAGGGGGAAGTTTGTAATGTTGCTGAGAATTTGTTTGTAATTAAGCGCTAAGCTACGAAATGGGCTATCTGTGCTCTGCCCACCACGGGTATCGAAACCCGGATTCTAGCGTTGTAAGTACCGCACACACACCGCTGTGCCACTGGGAGCCATTGCTAGAGGGGTTCTTTAAATAAAAGTCATTTCACCGAA
>NW_013668033.1:123454-126457 GCF_000517525.1 Limulus polyphemus | reverse complement strand
ATTCTAGCGTTGTAAGTCCGCACACACACCGCTGTGCCACTGGGAGCCATTGCTGAGGGGTTCTTTTAAATAAAAGTCATTTCACCGAAAGACTGGTTCAGAAAAAAGTTTGTAACTTTTATCGAAATATTGTTTCTAGGGGAAGTTTGTAACGTTGCTGAGGGTTTGTACTCAAAAAATAATTTCACCGAAATACTGCTTCAGAAGAAAGTTTGTAACTTTTATCGAAATATTGTTTCTAGGGGAAGTTTGTAACGTTGCTGAGGGTTTGTACTAAAAAAAAAAAAAATCACTGAAAGACTGCTTCTGAAGAAATAGTTTTATATTGTTGAAAACCGTTTCTGCAGAATGTTTGTCACATTTGTTGAAAGATTATTTCTGAGAAAAGGTTATCATAGTGCTGAATTGTTTTTTTTTTTTTTTTTTTACTGGAAAGGTTAAGTTGTGAAAGACTGTTCCTGAATAAAATATTATCAGCTTGTTTTAAAAGTGCTTCTTTGAAATGGTAGCCACGTTGCTTTAAATGTTTATGAGGAAAGATCAATATATTACTGAAACTTGATTCCAAGGAGGATTGAGTCATTGAAAGACTATGTTTCAGTGTGAAAGACTATGTTTTAGTGTTGGGGGATCATTTTATTTTAAGCTTCTTTACGAAGAAGGTGACAATACTGTTGATGATCCTGATGTTTCCGAGGAAGGTGATCGCGTTTCTTGAAGTAGATTGGTCATATTGCTGGTGATTATGTTAATTTAAATACTGTCCACTAGGATGATGAACGATATAAATGAAGGAAGTGTAGTTTCACTGTGAAAACTAAGTCACTACATGATCATGAAACAAAAACAAACTAAGTTACTATGTGATCATGAAACAAAAACAAACTAAGTTACTAATCATGAAACAAAAACAAACTAAGTTACTAATCATGAAACAAAAACAAACTAAGTTACTATATGATCATAAAACAAAAACTAAGTTACTACATGATCATGAAACAAAAACAAACTAAGTTACTATATGATCATGAAACAAAAACAAACTAAGTTACTATATGATCATGAAACAAAAACAAACTAAGTTACTATATGATCATGAAACAAAAACTAACTAAGTTACTATATGATCATAAAACAAAAACTAACTAAGTTACTACATGATCATAAAACAAAACTAACTAAGTTACTATATGATCATAAAACAAAAACTAACTAAGTTACTACATGATCATAAAACAAAAACTAAGTTACTGCATGATCATAAAACAAAACTAACTAAGTTACTATATGATCATAAAACAAAACTAACTAAGTTACTACATGATCATAAAACAAAAACTAAGTTACTACATGATCATAAAACAAAAACTAACTAAGTTACTACATGATCATAAAACAAAAACTAATTTACTACATGATCATAAAACAAAAACTAACTAAGTTACTACATGATCATAAAACAAAACTAACTAAGTTTCTACATGATCATAAAACAAAAACTAACTAAGTTACTACATGATCATAAAACAAAAACTAATTTACTACATGATCATAAAACAAAAACTAACTAAGTTACTACATGATCATAAAACAAAACTAACAAAGTTACTATATGATCATAAAACTAAGTTACTACATGATCATGAAACAAAAACAAACTAAGTTACTACATGATCATAAAACAAAAACAAACTAAGTTACTACATGATCATAAAACAAAAACTAAGTTACTACATGCTCATGAAACAAAAAAAAAACTAAGTCACCACATGATCATAAAAAAACTAACTAAGTTTCTATATGATCATAAAAAAATCAAAGTAGTTGCGGCGCGTTCCTTTTTTTTTCTATTGAAACACCAGCTGTTCAAACTAAACACTCAAAACACCTCTTGACTACGTCAGTGGTCAAAATTACATTTTGAATTCTGGAAGAATCATTAGAACAAAAGTATTCTATTTCCTCTGAATTTAGGCACAATATTGACAGCCCCTGGCATGTTCGGGTCGTTAGAACGTTCAATTCGCAATCTGCGGGTTTGCATATTCGAATCCCCGTCACCGAACATGTTCCCTCTTACAGCCGTAGGGTTGTTATAATGGGACAGTCAATCCCAATATCTGTTGGTAACAGAATAGCCCAAGAGTTGGCGATGGGTAGTGTTTACTAGTTTCCTTCCCTCTACTCCATTACTGCTAAAGTAGGGACGATTAGCGCAGATAGCCCTCGAGTAGCTTTGCGCGAAATTCAAACCAAACCACTACTGACAATTTTTTCATCGAAGGTCATATTCAGGTCAACAAAAGAACAACGTGTCTATTATTTTCCAGTTCTAATTCCGTGTGTGATCAGTTGGCCAGGTGCAGACATTATGAACGTGTTTCAAACTTGTCAATCGGACATGCTAAAAATCTATTTTGTGCATGTAAAACATAAACATAATGGCTTTTTACTAGTATAAGTTTTTATATGATTGTCCTATCTTTGCTGTGCTCGCCGCAGAGATTGAAAGCTGGATTTCATTTATACGCAGAATTTATAGATTCAGTATCGTTTACTATAGAGCCTCCTGGTGGTTATTTGCTATACTAAACGAATACGTGCTTTTTTCACGAAGGACCTCAGGATGCAGATTTCGGATTATTTTTAACGAGCGAATAAAATAATAAATTTATTTGTTTCAAGTTAAGCACAAATCTTCACAATGGGCTATATGTACTCTGCCTAGTACGGGTATTGAAACCCGGTTTCTAGCGTTGTAATCCGCAGACATACTGCTGTGCGACTGGGAGATAAAGAACAAATATAAAGTCTATTTATGTATTTGATACTGCCAGGTGGTAAATATAATGTAAGTCACTAAAAGGTAATGTATTTGATACTGCCAGGTGGTAAATATAATGTAAGTTACTAAAAGGTAATGTATTTGATACTGCCAGGTGGTAAATATAATGTAAGTTACTAAAAGGTAATGTATTTGATACTGCCAGGTGGTAAATATAA
>NW_013668033.1:118441-122714 GCF_000517525.1 Limulus polyphemus | reverse complement strand
GCGACTGGGAGATAAAGAACAAAGATAAAGTCTATTTATGTATTTGATACTGCCAGGTGGTAAATATAATGTAAGTTACTAAAAGGTAATGTAAGTTGATACTGCCAGGTGGTAAGTATAATGTAAGTCACTAAAAGGTAATTATGTAATATATATATATATATATTGTCCTGTTGCTGGAAATGAATATATTATGCCCAGTGGTTCTGTGTTTCTATGGTGAAGAGCCCTAAAAATGTAATAAATTAATTTTGTTTACAATTTTGATGAAGAATAGTCTTAGCTGATGGGTCGTGCTAATGGGTCTTGCGTTCTCCTAACATAACCTGGAAAATGTTTATTGAATTATTCATGCCAAGACAGATTTTAGTTAGTATATGGAATCCAATTTGTAGCAGAACAACAGCGCTCCTTGTAAAGTTAATTATAATATAAGGAAAAACGTTAATCCTTTCTTTGCTGAACCTCATACGTAAGACGATTAAAATAACCTAGCAAATAGGAAGCAAGAATCCATTATGGCCTTTCCAGGTGGGAAGAGGTTGAAATACTCCTGAAAGTCTTTGACAAACGCTTCTTACAGTGGTTGTTCGAAACGAATGAATGACGACTAGAACTGTTTTTATGTTTAAGGTAGGCTCTTAAGACAGAGAAAAGATATAAAGGAAGACTGGAAAACGTGATATGAACCGCTTTATTCATCTTGTTCAAATATTTTCTGCTTTGTCGCACCTTCAGACTGATAAACTCTGAGAACCATTACGTGGTACCGATTTCTTTACTTACGCTAATGTCCACGTTACTCCGTCTGATCACCGACCAGTTTGCTAATGTACAACACTAAAGGTGAGTGTTGAAACATCAATCAGGGAGCAAAGTGAAAATTCTGACTTGAAAAATGAAATATTCATGCTTTTCTCGTGAAATCGTGTTTTTAACCCTGTAATGTACGATGTTTAAATACTTTCAGGAATATTTAAATGAACATTAAGTTCATTAAATGTAACTTGATATGTTTATCGTAGTTTCGATTTTCAGTTTCTGATGGAACTATTTTTTTTTTTTTTTTTAGTGTCAGGTGGTTTGATATTGAATTAGAAAATCCTAAAGAACCTTCTTCAGTCTTGTCTGTAATATTCATCATGAATCATTTTAATAATTTCATGAAAAATAAAGTACATTAAACAAAAACAAAGTTAAAAGAAGATGGAAATACAACTGCAAAGTTTCGGAAAACTGATTAGGTGAAGGAAAACAAACCTGTATGTAGAACAACAAAAGAAAGGTTCATTGAAACCTTGTTTACAAAGGGGGAAGTTTTCTTTACATTAATTATAAAATATTTTGACGTATTTTTCCAAGAATTACTCATTATCTAGTCCCTTGCCAGAAAGTTTTGTTTCACGTAATTGAAAAATATCGTTATTCTTTGGAATCTGATTTTTTTTTATATTATAACACAATGCCGTCACCACGAAAACTACTCCACGTTTGATTCCCCAAGTTGATAATTTCAACTAGTTGGTATTGGAATCCCCGATTGGATTGGCCATATATATATATACAAGACAGTTTTTCTTCAAGATCGTCAAAAGTGATAACGTAATTGCACGTTTTCCTTTGCAAAACGTTATGGCAGTCTGGATCTTTTTTTCTTCACGTGCAGAGAACGTGAACTGAGAGAAAAGTATAACCACTGTTCTTTGTTTTTCTTAAGTTCTATTGATTGCAAATATAAACAAGGAGAGTCCTTCAGTGACAACAAGATTGTTGTTTGTCTTTATTTAAGTTACAAGCAAAGTTTAGAAACTTACCAGATAGTGTTTATTTTAAATGGATTATGTTTTTAGTATGATCGTAAACAATATTGTATATATTAAAGAAATAAACAAAATGAAAGGTTCTTTTCAAAATTGGGAATATAAAAATTGTAATTCTGAATAATTAAAGTACAATAAGGGCAAGCAAACTTAATTATTGTTTCAGTAACAAAATAAAATTAACCAAATTAAAAAAGTACCTGATAGAGATACTAAATAACGTTTTGATGGGCTCAAAGAATATAGAGGTTTCCATAATTTTCGTGTGACGCCATAAATTACAATAAAGCTTGCTTTTGGTGACTGTTTTAAGACAAGTAAGTCATAGTTTAACAACAGATTTGACATAGATCTCGCCATAATGTTCATGTGACGTCATAAGTTACAATAAAGCTTGCTTTTGGTGACTGTTTTAAGACAAGTAAGTCATAGTTTAACAACAGATTTGACATAGATCTCGTCATAATGTTCGTGTGACGTCATAAGTTACAATGAAGATTATTTTTCGGTGAATATTTTTTAAGAGAAATATTTCATAGTTGAATAATAAACATACACTACAGGTAAATTTTGGGAAGCTACACGTGACGTAAAGAGGAGTACAACATTATTTTTTACTCTAATTTATGTCTAGCTTAAATAGATAACTGTTTCCTGTTTAAAAGGAGACTACAGATATTGATAAGGAAGCTGTCAACGGGTGGTTGTGTTGGCTGAAAAATCAACTAAGGATATAAGATATATTGGTTTCTCTGAACAGGTAAATACATTCAACGAGCAATCTGTTGTTATATTAGTGTAATAACATACCAAATATAAGCAGTCTGTTACATTAGTGTAAAAATACACTAAGTATTAATAATCTGTTACATTAGCATAATAGCATACCAAGTGTAAGCAGTCTGTTACACTAGTGTAATAACACACTAAATATAAGCAATCTGTTACATTAGTGTAATAACACACCAACTATGAGTAGTCTGTTACATTAGTGTAATAACACACTAAATATAAGCAATCTGTTACATTAGCATAATAGCATACCAAGTGTAAGCATTCTGGGCCTACAGAAAATAAGTAAATAACTAAGGGAACAAAATTTGACGTGTTGAAAAAAATAAAGAAAGAACAGGCGAACTTTATGCAACAGCATATCGTTTTTTGTTTTGTTTTTAAATTTTTTTACTTAATATTTAGGAAATTTGTAATTTATAATAAGAGTAATTAGAGATATAAAAAGATTCTTCTGTTTTGTTTATTCACATTTTTTGGAGAAGCATAAAATATATTCAAGAAATATTCTAATACACATATTTTCTGGGACTATCGATAACTTGTGGTGATATCTTAACCAGGGTTATAAGGTCATGCGCACAGCTACTTACTCACCTTTGGGTCAATAATAATAATAATAAGTAACATTTATATCATTTGTGGATTGTGTATCTAAAACTTGATTAATCCAGCCCTGATGTACATTTAGACACAGCATAATAACAAAATTAATGAATATTTTTTTTCAAACTACCAGATGTTATCGTTTCCTAGCAACGAACTAATTAATTAAACATAAACAGTATATCTATTTGATTAGAGCTTTGTACTACACTCAGAATATATATAGGTTCTAATTTCTCATGCATTGCCTTCTGCATTAGAAACATTCGTTTGCCCAACCAATCAACTTTCTAGTCAAATATTATCTTCAAATATTTATTCGGTAGTGACTTGTGAATAACTAACTGCTCGAAAATATAACGGAAACGCCATATTTTTCTCACTGGGTCTCCAAGTATTAAATTTATAATGACTTTTTATTTTACGATTGTCTTGTTCTTCGCGAAGGTAGAAATACAATAACGACAGTTTTATTGTTTTACTATCCAAATAAATCTCCGAGGAGGAATCGAACCTCGAATACATATATGCACAATTATTTTAATTGGTTTTTGTAGATCAGAGGTCCATAATTCCCAACACTTTAATTATGGTTCCTTATGGTGGCCCATTGACTTATTTTTATACCGTTCATTACAGGTGGAGTCCGTATATTAAATTATATATATTTTTTAATATTATGCTTTTATGCTTCTTCCACAACTCAGTGTAACAAAAACTGGATGAAATCACGCACTTACTACGCAAGATGCATGGGGAATGATTGATTTCATATAATAAGGTTGATCACAATATTGATGTTATTTTGGGTAATGTTTTGAGTGACTCATATATCATTAGGGACCACGTAACCAACAAAATCATGGAACCAGGCAAATTTGTGCATAAATAGTTTAGAACAATGCATTTTTAGAAGTCGATGGGGTTCCATATGAACCCCTATGGGTAATTCTGGGGTTAATGTACTATGAGTAAATCAGAATGTTCTGTTCATCATGACCGGCATGGCCAGGTGGATAAGGCGCTCGACTCGCAATCTGAGGGTCGTGGGTTCG
>NW_013668033.1:112738-117441 GCF_000517525.1 Limulus polyphemus | reverse complement strand
CTGTTCATCATATTGAAAATGATTAACTGTTCCAAAGGATCTAAGATTACCTGTGTTTCCACTTCTTCTGCAAAATCAAGGATCTAAGATTACCTGTGTTTCCACTTCTTCTGCAAAATCAAGGATCTAAGATTACCTGTGTTTCCACTTCTGCAAAATCAAGGATCTAAGCTTACCTGTGTTACGATTGTTTGCTCAAGCATTTCAAAGAAAATGGTAAAGAAGAGTAAGATCTTATTGTACATTCCGCGCATCTAATGACGTCCTCGAAGAAAAATATGTTTTATAACAAGGATCATGCTAGAGTCGTGCTATGTTTATGGGAACCAGTTTTTAAACCAGCTCTTTCCAGTAATCTCAATTCTAGTCAGTTAGCCAGGTCGATGAACAACATAAGGTATCACCCACTAGGTTTAAATGTGGGGAAGGTAATCTAATGTTGTGTTTATTGGTAGGGCCACCAATAACTTGTTTTGTTTTTATAGAGTATAATCATCATTATGGTTCATAACCGTGATAGGAATGGGGTGCTTGAACCACCTGGACTCTGGATTGCTTCAAATAACACTTTCGGAATGAAACATGTTATGGATGGACGTGTCAATAGCAACTGGAAAAGTAAAGTATTTCATTGTTCGAAAACAAACCTCGAACATTAACTGGTGTTTTCGAAAAAGAAACCAATAAATGACTGGACTCCAGAAGAAAATAGCTCCCAACTTTTTGTTCCTAAAGCTTTTTTAATGAGAACAAAGAGATCTACAAATAGACTCAAGTACGTATTTGGGACGAGAAATTACGAAGATATTTTGGGTTGAGAAAATGTTGTTAAATACTTTGATATTTCATTTTATGCATGGTGGTCACTAAATAAGGTAATTTATTTGTCAGCGATGAGCGAGAGAACATTGGCCAAGTCAGAAAAGGCTCTGTGAAGTTATTCCAAAAAAAAAAAAAGTTTGTTTAGTTTGTTTGTTTCTGGAATTTCGCGCAAAGCTACACGAGGGCTATCTGCGCTAAAAAAAAAGAAGCTTCCTTATTACTTATTTAAATAAATGATAAAAAAAGAACAAACTTGTAAACGTAATCAAAAAATTACTTAGATATTTTTTTTATTCATTGATTAGTAGCATTAAAATTAAAAGACAATATTTTATTCAATGTTCAGGTCAACAAACCTAATAGAACATGAATATATAATAAAGTCATCAATCTGTGCTGAAACATCATTTTTTTTGTAAACAAATTATAGTTGAAGGCTTATATTCAGGGTCCAATCCCTGCGGGGGTCAGATCGCAGATACGTTTATTGGGCAGCATTTGGAAAAAAAAATCAACAAACAATCGAACTGAGAGTTTTCCAGTTGCTGGCCCCCCAGTGGCACAGCGGTATGTCTGCGGACTTACAACGCTAGAATCCGGGTTTCGATACCCGTGGTGGGCAAAGCACAAATAGCCCATTGTGTAGCTTTGTGCTTAATTACAAACAAACAATCCAGTTGCTGCAAATGTCAGTTTTTCTCGAGTTGTTTCAAGAAAAATAAATTCATTAATTTATTGTACTGTATTAGAATATATGGTTCATCTTTCTATATATATATACGTTCAAGGTATAAAGGCTCTTATTTATTTTGTATATGGTGGTTATGCCAACTTTATTTCAGTTTCGCATTAGTTTAAAAAACGAATTGACTCTCTGTAAGCAAAAACTAACATTGTAGTTTTCACTGCTTTAAATTAACTCATTTGTCCAGTTCTTAGCAAGCTTTAATGTTACCTTCCATCCTATTAGGACTAGATTTAAAACATTGGCGTCAGTAAAGAATTATGTTCCAACCAAATCTGAAAACAATTAAATCGAATGGAAATCTGATTTCAATGGCTCGAGTTGGGGGGGGGGGTCTTTTGCATATTATATGTAAAAAAACAACAACAGCAAAATGTCATGTTCTACATGCCATATTGATGGTACTGTATGCTCCAAAACTGCTTTGACAGAATAGACATAGAGGAATCACGTGGCCTGATTTGGAATGACCATTTAATATTTTAATTGCAGGGTATTCGAAAAGTCTGGAACCGTAGGCACTTTAACTAATTTTACAGAATGTGTTCCACGAGCTGTCCTTGTAATTCGAAACAAGTTTGAGACGGTATTTCCATTCTCTTTAAACATTGAAGTATATTCGTGTCATTGTCAATGGTCCGACACTCGTCACGAATTCGTTGTTTCAGATGTTCGATGTCCCTGATCTTCTCTTTGTACACACACATGCCTTGAGAAGTCCTCAGAAAAATAAATCCATGGGAGTCAAGTCCTGAGACCTTGGGGCCCATTCCTGGGAACCACGTCTGCCAATCCAATGACCTGGGAAGGTGTCATTCAATCAAGCTCTGAAATTAAGAAAAGCTACAAATCACCCTGTATTGTAATTATGGTTACGTTAGTTTTTGGCAAGTTTAAAATGCCTGCTTCAAGAAGGACTTGGTCTTTTGAGCCTTCGAAGTTGCAAAGCATGTGTATAGAGGGCGTAGGTAGCATGGTGGAAGTTAGGTATACAATGATAAGTGGTTTCATATTGTGGAAAGTACAATTCTTAAGTCACAAAAGATTCAGCAACGTTAGTGACCTGGAGTTCTCCTGTTTTCCTTCATAAAATGTCTTCTTTATCTTATGTGCCACGCCTTTCTCGATGTGATCGAAACAGAGAACCGGTGGTGTTTACCACCCGCTTGTCGAGGTAAGAAAAAGAGCTAGCTTACACCGTACTGTACGGTTCTACACAATTTCTGTTGCACTGTACGATTTCACCATACTTTCTAAGGACTACCTTCATGATTTAACTATAGCAGATTACTTTCTGCTTGTGGTGGGACATAACGTAAGTGTTAGTGTCAGATATATACGGTAAAATGGGGTGATTAGGTGTTTTTTATCGTATCTGGTATCTGTAAGTTTACACCTGTTTACCTCCTTAGGGACACTTGATAAATTAAAATAAAATCCAGGATCCTATTATGTTACCATGAAATCTAGTTGGGCTAAGATACTGAGATACATTTGCGCCACCTATCCACCAATTTTCTTTGTCTTCAAGCTGCAGCTTGAAAACTGACAGCCATGAATGTGTCGCCGTTTGAAATAAATCTGTCCCTTAACGACACATTTTACGTTATTCCTTAATATTCGACTTTGCCAAAGATTCAAAATTCAATCACAGCATCTAATCTCTATTCCCTACGATACAGCATTAGTTGGCCACTTAGGATGTAACTAATTTAAACGTTATCATACTATTCCTTTGTAATATTTCTCGGAAAAGTACACTCAATGCCTACTAAGGGTCTAAGTTGTTTATTTTCTAACTTGAAAATATATTGCCTTATCATTAACAGGAAGTAAATTATTAACGAGTCTTTTCAATAAGTTAGCGATGGCTCTTTTTTTTCCATAAAAATAGATGAAATCGCGAATTTCATCAAACCAACACCTTCATAATTAACTTTATATTTTACAAATAAAACCACTGTCTTGTTTGAAATAAAAATAAGAAACTACTTGTATTTCAAAAAACAGTTTGGACATTAATGAACCAACAATCTTCAGGTTTCCTTTTTTTTATTTTTCGTTTTTCAAACAGTATTTAATATTGAATCTATATTTAAAGCTAAGGTTTAAATGTCAAAAGATGGCGGTGAAGCATTGGAAACCAGTAGGCCTAAAATATTCATGAAAAGTTCACGTTAGATTTCAGACATTTTTTTTCATTCTTCGTAATTTAAAACCCTTAATGGATTTTTATCACCAGTATTAAGCCTAATGATTTCCAGATGTTTATTTTATTCTTATATTTGTGTATTGGTAGAAAGAACATGGAAGTTACAGATAGTATAAACACGAAATTTTATCATTTAGGTAACTAGAAAGCAGCATCGTTTAATTTCTATTAATAAGAACGTAACATTGTAATACTGTTGCAACCAGGTGGAAATGCTAGAATGAAATTATTCGTAGAGTTTAAAAAAAGATGTGATTTGAAGCTTTGAATGACTATTTTAAATACCTTATAAATGATCTGAAAGTTAATAGAAGTAAACACAAATAGCAACCACATTAGGGCTAATAATATGTAACATAACATAAAATAATTTTAGGCAACAAGGGACCTACTGGCCCATTTTGGCTGTCCCATCCTCTAAACTAAACTATCAAATAAATAAATTAAAAAATAAATATCTTAAAGCCAGTTATAAAGCTTTATCTTAAACTCACTTGAATTTACTGCCTCCACAAAATCCGAAGGCAGCCCATTCCAGGGGCCAACCACCCTGTTAGAAAAATAAAACTGTCTAAGCTGAATATGACTCTTACCCTGCCAAAATTCATATTTGTGTCCCCTAGTCCTACTATTGTCACTGTTAAGTATGAAAAAAAAGATGATGCATCAACACTATCAATTCCCTCTACAATCTTAAACACTTCAATCAAATCCTCTCTAACTCTTCTTTCTTCAAGATAAAACAATTTCAAAGATCTTAATCTCTTCTCGTATGACAACCCCTCCAACCCAGGCGCCATTCTAGTAACCCTTTCCAACAATTCAATTCGTTTCCTTACCTAAGGTAAGGACGACCCAAGTACTAGAACACAACTACCTACCAAATTGGTACGGTCCCTACCCTAGTTAACCCTATTGACAATA
>NW_013668033.1:102731-111738 GCF_000517525.1 Limulus polyphemus | reverse complement strand
ATTCTAGTACCTTCCACAATTCATGTCTTCTAGTAAGAGCCCAAGACTGAACACAATACTCCAAATGTGGCCTACCCAGTTACCTATGCAATGAAATTATAACCTCTTTAGACTTATATTCAATATTTCTGTAGATACAACATTGATATAAATCAAAAAGAGTAAGGGTCCTAAGACTGAGCCCTGGGGTATCCCACTTGTGATATTAATCCAGTTTGACTGAACTCCATTTGTAAAAAAAACCTCTGCTTTCTTCCATCCAGCAACTCTTCTGTCCAGATAGCTAACTTATTCCCCACACCTAAAGAGATCAATTTTTACAAGCCTTTTATGTAGTGTCTTGTCAAAGGCTTTCTGAAAATCGAGGTACACCAAATCTTCACCTTTACCCTCATCTAGATAAGCAGTAACCTTTTCAAAGAATGTTAAAATATTTCAAAGGCAACATTTTTCCTTAGTGAAACCATGTTGACTGTCCAATAGAATTTTAAACTTTGTTAACTTTAAAGCCCACTAGTTCATTACGGATCTTCGGTAAATATGTAGAATAGTTTTTTTTAACGATACTTCTTTTGTGGTGTGCCTCTGGTTCGACAGTTTTGTGTTTGGTGCTAAACTTATTAATGTCTTGAAAATAACCTATATACGAATATGTCTCAGTTAAATAATAACAAAAAATCAGCTACATCTGAGCATTAAGAAAGCGGAATAAATTAATTGGACTATGTTATGTAACAGCTATATGATTCGGCATGTATGAATAAATATTCTATGACAGCTTTTATACTAATGGATATTAAGTTATCATTGTTAGGTAGATAAGCAGCTTCAATAACGATGATTGATATTAAGTTATCATTGTTGAATAGATAAGCAGCTGAAATACTGATGGATATTAAGTTATCATTGTTAGGTAGATAAGCAGCTTCAATAATGATGATTGATATTAAGTCATCATTGTTGAATAGATAAGCAGCTGAAATACTGATGGATATTAAGTTATCATTGTTAGGTAGATAAGCAGCTTCAATAATGATGATTGATATTAAGTCATCATTGTTGAATAGATAAGCAGCTGAAATACTGATGGATATTAAGTTATTATTATTAAATAGATAAGCAGCTGAAATACTGATGGATATTAAGTTATCATTGTTAGGTAGATAAGCAGCTTCAATGATGATGATGGATATTAAGTTATCATTCATTGTTAGGTAGATAAGCAGCTTCAATAATGGTGATGGATATTAAGTTATCATTGTTAGGTAGATAAGCAGCTTCAATGATGATGATGGATATTAAGTTATCATTGTTAAATAGATAAGCAGCTGAAATACTGATGGATATTAAGTTATCGTTGTTAGGTAGATAAGCAGCTGAAATACTGATGGATATTAAGTTATCACTGTTAGGTAGATAAGCAGCTTCAATAATGATGATGGATATTAAGTTATCATTGTTAGGTAGATAAGCAGCTTCAATAATGGTGATGGATATTAAGTTAGTATTGTTAAATAGATAAGCAGCTGAAATACTGATGGATATTAAGTTATCATTGTTAGATAGACAACAGCTGAAATACTGATGGATATTAAGTTATCATTGTTAGGTAGACAACAGCTGAAATAATGATGGATATTAAGTTATCATTGTTAGATAGACAACAGCTGAAATACTGATGGATATTAAGTTATCATTGTTAGGTAGACAACAGCTGAAATACTGATGGATATTAAGTTATTATTGTTAGATAGATTAGCAACTTAAATATTGATGGATCGAAAATTATCATTGTTAGGAATACAACAGCTGAAATACTGACGGATATTAACTTATCATTTTTAAGTAAGTCGGCAACATAAATATTGATGGATATTTCAAAACAACAATAATTAGTTTCGTGATGTATTTTACAACTGCTTATATCTCAATCTTATTCACCTGCCACAGAATATAAACAAATAAAGTGAACGTCTAATAGATGTTAAAAGCAACTTTTCCATTAAGCATTACCATTCCAACACCTGGAATAAAATATTTTAAAGGGTCAGAACTATTTAATTCTTTCCATTTGACAGATAAGCTGATCCAATTTTAGTGGATTAGTTTAATGCATTATGGTAAGATGCAAAAAAGAGCATTTCCATAGCAACTGGGCTTAAAAAGCATAAGAAGATGTTTGTTGTTTTTTCATGAGAAAAAATCCATAGCTAAACACTTAAATATTGTATTTATCTACTTGAATATTCAATGCTACGTTATCACATGTATTTTGTCTATTATTTCTCGCGATTTCGATATTTTTTTAAAAATGTTTGGAGTCGTGAAATTGCGTTGAAATAAAAGACCACAATTATGTCTTTATTATAACAGAGACATATATATACATATATATATTTTCATTTCGATAATCTCACACCAGTTAAAAAATAAATAAAATATTTGGCCCTACTGTTATTTTTTTCCTTGTGATATATTTTCTGTCGAGGTACTTTCATTTTCAGTTACTTGTCTTTCTTATTTTCAATTCAGCTTAATAGTCTTGTTTGTTTTGTGACAAAATTCAAGTTATTACAGAGAAATAAATACGCACAAAAGATATATCGTAAGTTAATAGATGAATATTGTTGTTTTATAATGCCTTTGGTCACTGCCATGTACTCTTTTATCTCTTAGGAAAAGACAGCATCCAAATCGATAACTGATAGCTGTTCATCTTTTTTTAAAATCCTCTTTTTTATCCACATATCATGACGAGAGAGAGAGAGAGAGAGAGAACTTTAAAAGCTTGATTTATTGTTTGTTTGATATGCCCTACTTCTCTAAGTTAAACTGGTTGAAAAAAAAGAACATTAAAGAACATAACCAGTGAAGGAACGGATTATGAACGCGTGAGATAAAGATATTATATTCAAGGGGCGATAAAGTCATTAATAAAGACAAATCGTTGGTTAAAAAGTTTAATCAAATTTTACATCTTACATGGATATAAAACTACATTTAATATAGGTATGAAAATTAAATAAATAAAAATGAGGGTTTTAATTTCAGTTCTTTTTTATTAGAAGTTAAAGCATTAAATGAATCATTTTGTAAAACGAGCAATAAGGTAGTTTAATTGGTTTACTTGTTTAGCTTGTGGCATTTAATCAATAAAAGTGATACATCTTTTAAACGACAATTATTTACTATTGCAAAACAAGGATATTTTCCTACATATCTTGACCACATTTTGTGGAGTCATCATCAACTGCCTGATGATGACCCCCCCCCCCCAAAAAATGTGGTCGAAACATGTAACAAAATATCCTTGTTTTGAATCTATGTATAACATTAAAAGAGCGTGTCTGTGGGTCTGTGTGTGACCGCCATAACTCCAAGAGAAAAGAACTTAGAAACCTGAGATTTTGCACCCATACTAAGTGGACCCTGAGGTTGTGCACCTGGTATTACTTTTTATGTCCGGTGCTTTCGACAGTCAATAAATAATTATTGTTTATGAAAGGAAAATAAGATAAGGTAAATTATGAAGAAATGACACAGGTCAATGTAAAGATCACGAACTGTTATAGTAACACCACATTCAAGTTTTTTCTGTGTCACTCGAATCTTGAATGTGATGTTGCTATTTATCACCCTCTTCTTTCTTCATCCCTACTACATTGTAATTACCATTACTTTTTTCCAATGAATCCCTCTTCATTAGGCATATGATTGATAGGTTTCAATATTTCCAGTGGCTGACCACTTTTATAGCTCAAACCCCTTCCCCACCCCCTCTCTCACATAAACATATTTGTAGAACATCCATTTATTTGCACGCGCGCAAAAAAAGAAAAAGAAAAAAGAAAGATTAATCGCGTGATGTTTCAAAGTTGTAGTCATTTCATGGATAGTCTGAAAAACAATAAGGTTAGATAGAACAAGGATCTCTCTGACTTTCAAAGGGGCATGATAGTAGCATCACTCTAGTAGGAAAGGCTTTATCGAAAATCATATTTCTTAGTGGCTGTTCAAAGACATTTGCTATCAAAGATTACCAACAGTATACCAGTAAAAATGATCGTTCATAACCTTGAAAGACCATCAGTTATCTCGAGAAATGCTAATGACCATGAAACAATTTAAAAGTTGAAGTTAACAGTACAGAGTAAGATCACTGCAGCTGTGAGTTAGAGTAAGAACTCTAACACATACATGATGTAGATCACTGCAGCTGTGAATTAAAATAAGAACTCTAACACATACATAATGTAGATCACTGCAGCTGTGAATTATAGTAAGAACTCTAACACATACATGATGTAGATCACTGCAGCTGTGAATTAAAATAAGAACTCTAACCCATACATAATGTAGATCACTGCAGCTGTGAATTAAAATAAGAACTCTAACCCATACATAATGTAGATCACTGCAGCTGTGAATTAAAGTAAGAACTCTAACACATACATGATGTATTATAGTTTTGTTCAAAACAAAAAGTCTTAGAGTTATAAACAAGAGGAATCCTCAACAGCCGCGGGACTTGAAATTCTTTTAAGCAGGATTAGAGTAAATTAATCTATGAGATCTTTTTTTTTCTTTTTATTAGCGATATTTTTGTGCGCCAGCAATACCAAGTGTGGGGCGCGCTTGATTATACCCGATTCGATTTTATTACTCATCAGGATCTCTACAAGCCTACCCTCAAATTGAAATTATTTTAGGCAGGATTAAAGTAAATTAATCTATGAAACCTTGGCCGTGGTCAAATATACCAATCAAAAGGGTTGACCTCCTGAGTCCAAAACTACAATTAGATTTCAAATCGGTCAAGAGATGACGGAGCTATGAGCTGAAAGTTTGCACTTGAAAAAGTCAGAGCCGTTCTATGAGCCATTATGCCGCGGCTAAAAAGAAGGAAAAACACTGATGTTATAAATTTCAATTATCTTTTCATACAAAAATAGTAACATTTGATAATAGTTTTTCATTAGAGCTGGATAAAAACTAAAAACATTGTAACAGTGAAAGCACCTAATAAATAAATCTTATTATGATTTTTCTAAATGTTATAATCTATGTTTGTATTTCATTACCAATTTTAAAATTAAAATATGCAGTATTTTTTAAACTTTAAAATTCGAATATAGTTCTGATTTTAATTCTAATATTTACCAGTTTAATTTTTACCATTATAAATTTAGCATTAGTTGTCAATTACGAGTCCCTGGTATGACAAGGGACTGATATTCATGTCGAATATGTTGACTAGCCTTCTTACACAAGCATCTTAAGTAAGGGCAACATTGAGATACGTAATTAGCTTCCACAAGAGTAATAACTGTACGGACAAAATCTTTAAGATAACTTTGATAATGACACTGAATAATGTAATTATATTTAACAATAGCATGACGGTGTACCCTATAGTCGGTAAATAACTTATTAATTTAGAATAATGTAGTGTTTGTACAGGTGTGACAATGTCTATTACAAAGAAACGTTTAGACATGTACGTAAAGCTCCAAAGTTCGACTAATCGTTAATGCTGTTTACTCAGCTCCGCTGCTTGTGTCTAGATACAATGCATCATCTTACAAGTTCCGACTGCTCTTTTCGTTTTGCTACACCTCTATGAATAATTCATTATTCTCACAAGTCAAAAATTAGGTCGAAAGGTATGAATAAAAGTGTTTAAAACTGGCTCTTTTGTGATTTAGAATGTCAGTCCGTCACGTTGTTTCAGTACTGTTTGCCTCCCAGTGGCACAGCGGAATGTCTGTGGACTTACAACGCTGGAAACCCAAGTAGCTTTGTGCTTAACTTTAAATAAACAAACAAACAGTACTGTTTTTTGGTACTTCTATAAGAATGATTTCATGCCTTGATCTAAGACATACTCTAAGGAGCTGTACAGGTATTCTATGCCGCCATGAATGATTAAACTCATGAAACTAAAACTACAGATTCATACTTCTTGTAAAATATATGAATATTTAAACTGTCATTAAAAATGCCCAACTTATAGCGTTTGTATATTATACTATACCTATCTGTATATCTAGTTATTTATTCATCCTATTAACTATCGAGATATGATAATTATGCTTATTTGTTTAACTAAGTTAATAATGCCAAAAATCGACTATGGTTTTTTCTGTTGTTTCTACGTTTGAAAAGCTGTGCACACAGGCAAAACTCAACATTCACTTTTGAAATGACGGGAGAACAGGCATGAATAATGTTGAAGCCAAATTTTATTTCGCAAGCAGGATATTCTACACTAAATTATTAGGAATTGATCACACTATCATTCACATTTCAAAATGTGACGTAACTTAATAAAACGTAGATCTACAGTATGTTAATGTGGAGCGACTCTCGGCATAACTGAAATGCTCAACAATTACTTGTCGCGGTGGACGGTATAAGTAGCTCAGAGTTTTGGTTCTGAGTGAAACCAAGATTGCAACACAAATAACCTTTTAAAGTCCATGAAATAATTTAAATTGATAGATTAACTTAAACTTTTCGTGTCACTGGGGACGGGTACTTTTGCTTGTCCGTATATAAATATAGTTAACATTGTAAACGCGCTATATGAGATAGTTAAAAACTAGTTAACATTTAATATATAAATACATCGATGTTTGTGCCCAAGATAATGATATACATATATACATTGAAAGTGTTTAAAGATTTAATAAGTAGATCATACTAACACAGAATCACTAATTTTTTTGTTCTATAAATATTGGCCTGGCATGACTTGATGTTCAGGGCGCTCGACTCGCAACCTGCGGGTCGCGGGATTGAATCTCGTAACCAAACAGGCTCACCCCTTTCAGCCGTGGAGGAGTTAAAATGTGATGATCAATCCCACTTTTCTTTGGTAAAGAGCAGCCCAAGGTGAGTGGTGTTGACTAGCTGCCTTCCATTTAACATATTACTTCTAAATTAGGGACGATTAGCGCACATAGCTCTCGAATAACTTCGCGCGAAAACCAACAACCAAATAAACAGTCGATGGATATTTCAGAACAAAGTTTTTGAAGATGTGCGGATAGATACATCTTAATGTAGCGTGAAATGTCAGGAAATTTCCAGGTTTAATGGCAAGCTAAACACACGATATAACAATACTATAGCAAGTTGAAACTTGTACTATTACTCAAGTAACGTTTATATTTGTTATGAAACGAAGTTCTGTGGTATAATAACGCTAAAAAGAATGGACCTTTTTTTTTTTCACTAAAACCAAAAGTGCGATGTTATGATTTCTTTGTTTTATAAAAGGGTTTAGGTGTAGACGTGTCGGCACATAAACATTACCTTATTGGATGAAGCCAATATAATTATCCACATAAACACTGTTGTAAAGTAGTTTTAATTAGTGCATCAAGATGGCGTAATAGATCATTCGCACTTATTTAGATAAACGTTTGACAAAAGTAGCTGTGGATGAATACATCAGTAAGAAGTTTAACATATATTATGTATTTATTCAAAGTGTGGTATTACAATGCGTATTTTATGTGTATCTTGCTGAACCGACAATGACCCAAAGCAGAGCTGGTCAAGAACTAATTTTCCTTAGAACTATATCAGTTATTTATTCTCTGACAAATTCTCAAAATGGCAAGTCATCAACGTCATCCGACTACTACCATTAATAGAAGAGGGAACGAGTGTTTTCAGCACCACACGTAGAGGAAGACACAACTAAACTAACTGTTCTAACCATGTGTGGAGCCCAGAGTAGGATTAGCGCAGTTCACGAATCGACACACCTTGTTCCTCTAGAACTTAAAAATATAAACCTGTTTTAAGATGAAAGAGAAAGGGGTGAATATATATATATATATATAAACATTGTAGCTTTATATAAACACTGTGACAAAATCCCTATAGATTTGTACATAATATTGTCGAAGAAAAAAATATTTGATGATTCAGAAGAACAGTATGACTAAATAAATAAGATGTAACGATTCTGATAAACAACATGAGTAAATAACTTTACATTAGTATACTACATCAGAAAGGAAATGTGACACATGAGGCGTAAAGATTCTGATAAACAACATGAGTAAATAGCTTTACATTAGTATACTACATCAGAAAGGAAATGTGACACATGAGGCGTAAAGATTCTGATAAACAACATGAGTAGCTAGCTTTACATTAGTATACTACATCAGAAGGAAATGTGACACATGAGGCGTAAAGCTCATGTGTCACATTTCCTTCTGATGTAGTATACTAATGTAAAGCTAGCTACTCATGTTGTTTATCAGAATCGTTACGCTTCATGTGTCGCATTTCCTTCTGATGTAGTATACTAATGTAAAGCTAGTTACTCATGTTATTTATCAGAATCGTTACGCTTCATGTGTCACATTTCCTTCTGATGTAGTATACTATTGTCAAGATATCTATTCATGTTGTTTATCAGAATCGTAACGATTCTGATAAACAACATGAGTAAATAGCTTTACATTAGTATACTACATCAGAAGGAAATGTGACACATGAGGCGTAAACGATTCAGTTAAACACTATGACTGAATATCTACACATTAGTACTTCGAGAAGAGATGTAACACGAGTTGTAATTGGCTGTGCGAAGGTATCAGTATAAGTTGGAGAATAATGTACGTTAATGCGTATGAAAATGATCGATGAGAAAACGACGCTCTTTCTTTGTCATACTTTTTTTCAGACGGTGTGTCTCGGTTTCCTGATAAACTACCGATAACGAGTAGATATGATAAGAAGACTGATCACCAACATTCTGTATACATCAATCAGATTATTAAGATGTATTTAACGGTGTTAAAAGCATCTATCACACCAATTATTTACGTTGGTGAACCGAGGAATGAAAACATGCAGGAAAACTACTCGACTGAAACTATAAAACTTGTTTATATTCTTAGCCTGTAATGTTTAATTATCAAGTAATAACGTGTTTCTCAGAAGTTTGGGTATATATATATATATATATATATAGTACTTCTGT
>NW_013668033.1:98524-101849 GCF_000517525.1 Limulus polyphemus | reverse complement strand
TGTAATGAATCATTGAGCAACAACTTGTCTGTGTAATAAATCATTGGACAATGAATTTATCTTTGTAATTAATCACTGAACAACGAACATGTCTGTGTAATGAATCACGAAACAACGACAGTATATTTGGATGGATAGTTGTAGGTGTAAATAGTATAAAACATCAGTTCTAGTTTGTGTAGTGATTTTATTATTATAAATTTTTGTAAAAACAAAAACTACTCATTTTCTTGTACCCTTTTACACATTCTTTTGAAATTCGTGAAACCTTACGTTCCTGAACAAAAAGGTTCTGGTTTTTATTGATTATTGAGCAGTTGCTTTAAATAAGCTCCAGCCTCTGTACAACGCGAACAGTTTGTAGTGAGAGAACTGACATTTGTCTCTGTAATGTTTGTACTGTGGCTATCAGCAACTCAATAAAATGGAGATTAACAATCGTGGACAAATTATAAACAAAACAGGGTTAATAGTTTGTTTGTTGTTTTGCAATTTCGCACAAAGTTACACGAGGGTTATCAGCGCTAGGCGTCCTTAATTTAGCACTGTTAGACTAGAGAGAGAGAGGGCAGCTAGTCAACACCACCCACCGCCAACTGTTAGGCTACTCTTTTACAAACAAGTAGTGGGATTTCATGTCACATTATAACGCACGTACGGCTGAAAGGGCAAGCATGTTCGGTGACGGGGATTCGAATCCGCGACCCGCATATTGTAAGTCGAGCGTCCTAACCAGTTAGCCTCCCCCCCTCAGTGGCACAGCGGTATGTCTGCGGACTTATAACGCTAGAATCCGGGTTTCGATACCCGTGGTGGGCAGAGCACAGATAGCCCATTGTGTAGCTTTGTGCTTAATTACAAACAAACCTAACCAGTTAATAGTTTAAAAAACACAATTTTAAGTTAAAATACTCTTTGGTGTAGCAAAATCTTGGGTTTAATGAATATAATGATAAGAGAATTATTTATAAACTAATATAAATAAATGCCTGCCAAATATGACGGGAAACCATTATTAAATGATTAGCGAAAATTATATGATTTAACTAAAACGAATCTGTCTGTATCTACAAAATGCACGTACTCTTCACTTATTTCATCATTCTCGAAGTAATTCTTTAATCACCACATTTTTGTAAAAACTACGCAGAAAAATTAAATGTTATCGTGAAAAAAAAGTACGTGTACACTCTGAAAGAGATTTATATAGAACTCTTGAGCCTTTTCACTGTATTCTGGGTCAGAAAGTAGAAAACATAGTGCGGACATTCCGACACAAATGTTCAACTCTATCGACTGTACGAAGGATAAAAGATATTTGGTAATAAACTTTTATTCTCTTTATGTTTTAAGGCCAAATGAGTAACATATTTGTTAAAATACCAAAATAATATTTATTAATTAATATTTATTCACCACTTAAAACTTTTTAAACACTAACTCTATAACGTTAGTAATAGTAGGCCTATTTGCAGTCTAATTTAAGCATAGGCCTAATACCTAAACGTAACGTAAGCTTTAGCTGAAATACTACTCGGTAAATTTTATTTTGCTTTTGGCTACAACTTAGTGTCATAAAACTTCTAAATTAAACTGTTTTGCTGTTATATCACCGAAGTTATCAAAACCATAGAGAATAAAAAACAAACCTTTTTAACAAATCAACATGAATATTGAGAATTCAACATAAACACCATAGTTGACCTAAGAACAATCAGGTGATAGTTTTGTTGCCTAGCAACGATGTATATTGTTGAGCATTACCAAAAAAGGAGCGTGAAAGCGTTCTCGAAAGAGTAAAAAAGGGAATAAGACTTTTATATTTAGTGATTAGCGCGATAATCAGATCATTCAAACTAGTCATTTAGTTGAAGCATACGATAGAGGACAATGGACAAGTCTTTCGTTAACATAAGGTACAACGAAGATCAGATGAGCACGTTAAAGCAACGAACAGAAGGCAAGTTATGCAAAGGCCACATGAACAAGTTAATCATTTAATTTAGGCGAACAGCAAAGGTCAGATGGTCAAGTTAATAATTTAAATTAACAAAGGTTAGAAGGCAAGTTAAGCAAAGAACAGAAGGCAAGTTATGCAAAGGCCACATGAACAAGTTAATCATTTAATTTAGGCGAACAGCAAAGGCCACATGAACAAGTTAATCATTTAATTTAGGCGAACAGCAAAGGTCAGACGGCCAAGATAATCGTCTAACTTGAACGAACAGCAAGGATCAAATGGTCCAATTAATAATTTAACTTAACAAAGGTCAGAAGGCAAGTTAAGCAAAGGCCACATGAAAAAGTTAATAATTTAACTTAACAAAGGTCAGAGGGCAAGTTAAGCAAAGGCCACATGAATAAGATAATAATTTAACTTAACAAAGGTCAGAGGGCAAGTTAAGCAAAGGCCACATGAATAAGTTAATAATTTAATTTAACAAAGGTCAGAAGGCAAGTTAAGCAAAGGCCACATGAATAAGTTAATAATTTAACTTAACAAAGGTCAGAAGGCAAGTTAAGCAAAGGCCACATGAAAAAGTTAATAATTTAACTTAACAAAGGTCAGAGGGCAAGTTAAGCAAAGGCCACATGAATAAGTTAATAATTTAATTTAACAAAGGTCAAAAGGCAAGTTAAGCAAAGGCCACATGAATAAGTTAATAATTTAATTTAACAAAGGTCAGAAGGCAAGTTAAGCAAAGGCCACATGAAAAAGTTAAACGTTTGACTTTGGTGAACAGCAAAGGTCAGATGGTCAAGTTAATCTCTTAACTTAAACGTATAGCATAAGTCAAATAAAACTATATAATAATTTAAATAAATTGTACAGTAACAATAACCAGATAAATCAAGCGAATCATTTCCGTCTACAGTAACAGATTGCCAAGTCGTTTGATCTCAGTACGCAATAAGTTAATAACTTAGTGTTAGCATATATTAGTTGCAGGTGAACTAAGCCTATAGGATTAATTATAGCGTACAACAACATGAAACAACCCATTTGTTTAGTTACTCGTTAGTTATAGTGTTTGATAATATAACAGATGAATCTATAGCAAATCATTTGATGCACAACCAAATCCTCATTAATGAAGCTATGTGCTTAGTTACGTTACGGAATAACTATTTAATGAACCGAGCAAACTGTTCGTGTGCCACAAAGGTTATTTGAAGAGTATTCTTGGTGTACTTATAACGTACAATATACACCAGATGAATCTAACAAATTGCTTTGTGTATTATAAACATCAAATGAACCATGTTGTTCGTTTAATTCTAGCTAACAAACAACATTTAAAAGATGAATCTATCAAACTGCTTT
>NW_013668033.1:96039-97524 GCF_000517525.1 Limulus polyphemus | reverse complement strand
GTGTATTATAAACATCAAATGAACCATGTTGGCGTGAGTATCGTTACTTCATTGAACAGAATATGTACGTGATTAAGAATAATCTGTTTTCTCAAACTAACAAATCTTACAAATGCAATCACGTTCACGAACATAAAAGATTTATTTAACTTTTTTTTGTGTGGAAAGAATGTATTTCTAATAGTCATGATGTAGCTCTCTCTTCATGAACAAACAAATTACTGCCTCACGAGGCTTAAACCGACCACAACTGTGTTTATGAGAAAAAGATGAGAAAACCAGTTGTACCTTATTGCAAGTTTTTATTGCTTTTTCTTTCTGCTGACAGAAAGTAATTTTTCGGATTTGAAGAGACGCAAATCTAAGCAATATAAAAGTAGAATAAACTAATCCTATATATTAAGAAGAAACAAATGGTTAACATATAGCTAGAATAGCTTATCGTGCCTGACGAAATTCAGCACGGCCGTATTAGTACACTATCTAATTAACTCGATTCACCTAGCCGACGTGTATATGTTATAGTTGATTTATTTAACTCATCTCGTCGTTGTATCATGCTATTTGTATGTGGTAGCTTAGTTCATTGTACTTACAGTGTGACCCAAAAGTTAGTTATCCTACACCTACCGCGTGGATAGCACCAAACAATTAAGAATTAAACAAATCACCATGACTCGGAGCGATGCCAAGCTTTCTGTCCAGTGAAGTAACAATACTCACACTCACCATGATTCGGAGTGATGCCAAGCTATCTATCCAGAGAAGTAACGATACTCACGCTCACCATGATTCGGAGTGATGCCAAGCTTTCTGTCCAGTGAAGTAACGATACTCACGCTCACCATGATTCGGAGTGATGCCAAGCTTTTTGTCCAGTGAAGTAACAATACTCACGCTCACCATGACTAAAGCGATGCCAAGCTTTCTGTCCAGTGAAATAGCGATACATAAGCTCACTCTGATTCGGAGCGGTGAGCTGGTGAGAAACTGAAAATTTTCAAACCATATTTTTCTAAACCAATTACACAGCGAATTCCTTTGTGGTTTTTGGATTCCAAATAACGCGAAAAACAAATTGTCCAAATTACAATTAATCTCAATCATTACAACTTGTATATTAACAACACAGAAAATGAGTGACTTCACTCAGTTCTTTTTTATTACCTCTCACAATGAGTCAGAAAAGAGGTAAAATGTACACCTCACCGTTATAAATAAAGTTGATGATTTGACGGTTAAAAGATACTTGTACCTAAGCGACACGGACACGCGCTCCACCTATTGCTAGAGCCAGTTAAACATGATTTAATTTCGAAGTTATAATTTAAATTATCTAAACTACAACACCAGCCCGGCATGGCCAGGTGGATAAGGCGCTCGACTCACAATCTGAGGGTCACGGGTTCGAATCCGCATACCACCAAACATGCTCGCCCTTTCAGCCGTGGGGGCGTTATAATGTGACGGTCAATCCGACTATTC
>NW_013668033.1:91991-95096 GCF_000517525.1 Limulus polyphemus | reverse complement strand
AAATTAGGGACGGCTAGCGCAGATAGCCCTCGTGTAGCTTTGCGCGCAATTCCCAACCAAACAAACCAAAACAAACTACAACACCACTGTTAAAATAGCGCTATACAATCATACCACAGAAATAAACAAATTCAAATTTTACTACCATCATACCAGATAACCATTAAGGTATAAACTGGTTCTAAACTGGTTCCAGCTACAAAATGTGTTTTGTAGTCGAATCTTAACAAACTAGTATAAAGAAAAATAAACTTTCTGATTCAATTATTGAAAGACACTCATCCAGAATATCTATCTTTTTTTTAACTGTCTTTTGTCGTTAAGGAAGACAGTAGTAGCGAATTGTAACTGTCTTGATGAAGTGGGCAAAATATCTTGATAAGGAGAATAGGCCCGGCATGGCCAGGTGGTTAGGGCGCTCGACTCGCAATCTGAGGGTCGCGGGTTCGAATCCCCGTCACACCAAACATGCTCGCCCTTTCAGCCGTGGGGGCGTTATAATGTGACGGTCAATCCCACTATTCGTTGGTAAAAGAGTAGCCCAAGAGTTGGCGGTGGGTGGTGATGACTAGCTGCCTTCCCTCTAGTCTTACACTGCTAAATTAGGGACGGCTAGCGCAGATAGCTCTCGTGTAGCTTTGCGCGAAATTCAAAAACAAACATAAGGAGAATAAAACTTGCTCTTTGTTTTACTTCTAGGTTTAGTCAGTTTATAGAGTGAAATGACATTTATAAGAAGCATGAAAGTTAAGATATTAACTGATCTATGATCTATGTTTGAAAAGTGCGCTTATAAATTAATGAATGCTGTTTTCCCGAGTTTTTTTTTTTACTTGTTTGTTTTGGTACAACGCAAAGGTAAACAATGAAATGTCTGTGTTCTATCCATCGTGGGGAATCGAACCTCAAAATTTAGCGTTGAAAGTTCGTAAATTTATCGATTACTCATTGGGGATGTGTGTGTGAAGGGGGGGGGGACATTTGCTTAGCACCTTTGGTCTTTCTGTAAATCAGAATTTATTACAATAAAATCATCACAATAAGATTCTGATGAATCTCATAAATTTGATGCATGTATTATAAAATGTAAATATGACAGAAAACTTAATCAAACAGAAAGTCTCTGTATTACTTTCGGAGCTAAATTATGACGAAAAGAACACACACACACAAACACAAATAAACATAAACGTTACCTAACAAATAATGAAATCTATAGAAGAAAATATAACTTATGTTCCATCATGATCTTAGTTAAAAATTCGTTTATTTTTTATTGTTTGCAAGTCCAGACGGTTGTAATACTGCCCCCCCCCCCAGTGGCACAGCGGTACGTCTGCGGACTCACAACGCTAGAATCCGGGTTTCGATACCCGTGGTGGGCAGAGCACAGATAGCCCATTGTGTAGCTTTGTGCTTAATTACAAACAAACAAATGTAATACTGTAAACAAGTTACCACGATCACTAATTTATCCAACAATTACCATCAAGAATCCGTATGACGTAAGTGATTGTAAGGTTTTCCTTCCGACAAACGTCACTGGTTAATTAGGGTCGATTCTGAGCAGGATTTAGGAGACAGACAGAACTCGGAATCGATTACTTTCCTGTCGATATCTCAAACTTCTCACGTTATCCTTTCTTATTACAGTTGCTGCGAGGGGGCCATCGTGAAAGTTTGATACACTTATAGAAACACAGTGTTACGGACTTTCGTAACTCGACTTTAAAAGATTAGTCACAGTAAGTACAAACACGTGCTCGTCTGTAACCTATTCATAAGTTAATATAATCGTCTTTTTTTTGTCAAACTAGTGTCATCTTCCCGGTTATGTTAATGACGTCAGAAGGCGGCAATAGGAAGAAATTGTTGCTACAATATCTGTTTTTTTTTATCTCCTTAGCCTCACTGTGATAATCTCTAGTCAGTTCGTGATGTTTTTCCTTCCTCTGAGTCTTCTGACTAAGTTATTTCCATCTTCCTTGTCGTGAGACAAGCCTAAAATATTTTCATGTTTCTTGTCTTAAGACAAGCCTAATTTATTTCTATCTTTCTCGACTTGAGGCAAGCCTAATTTATTTTCATGTTTATTGTCTTGAGACAAGTCCCAATTATTTCAATCTTTCTCGACTTGAGACAAGCCTAATTTATTTTCATGTTTATTGTCTTGAGACAAGTCCCAATTATTTCAATCTTTCTCGACTTGAGACAAGCCTAATTTATTTTCATGTTTCTTGTCTCGAGAAAAGTCCCAATTATTTCCATCTTTCTCGACTTGAGACAAGTCTAATTTATTTTCATGTTTCTTGTCTTGAGACAAGTCCCAATTATTTCCATCTTTCTCGACTTGAGACAAGTCTAATTTATATTCATGTTTCTTGTCTCGAGAAAAGTCCCAATTATTTCAATCTTTCTCGACTTGAGACAAGCCTAATTTATGTTCATGTTTCTTGTCTTGAGACAAGCCTAGATTATTTTCATGTTTCTTGTCTTGACATATTCAGGGAGCTGACGCTATTCTCTAAGTTGGCGTAGTTGTAATAGTATAAGATATAGGCGGCAGATAGCTGAGGCGTACATGTTAAATACATTTGGCTTGGTTTTGCTTCGTACAGACGATGTTCATTGTTATAATGTTTGAAATGGTTCATTAAATAGGTATAGTTTTTAATTAATCTACATCATTTTATATTAGCGCCAGCTGTGCCTATCCTGTTTTTTATGTCGTATCTGTCTTTGGTTTTGTATTCCGTCAACGTTTGCATGCAAATTTATATAAATCCCATAAAAATTGATTTTTACACTCCTGTCCGAGAAGTCTCGATATTGATCAAGTTTTGGAGCTTTCATAGCTATGTCTGGTCTTCAGTCCAATTCATTTTGATGTAGGACATTGGATTGTCTACAAAATTCGAAATGCCAGGAAGTGTTCGAATCTCTGTAGTTAAGATATATCATGGAAGTTTATATAAAAAGAAATTAGTGATCTTATATATATATATATGACTATTTGTGATGAGGACAGTTGAGATAAAATTTCGGCCTCAGCATATATATATACCGTATTTTTCGGAATACAAGACGCGCCCTTATTTTGAAGAC
>NW_013668033.1:86425-91211 GCF_000517525.1 Limulus polyphemus | reverse complement strand
ATATGTATATATATATATATATATATATATGACTGTATATGATTAGGGCAGTAGAACAAAATTCTGGGCCCCCAGCAGGACAGTTAATTTTAGGTTCCTTTTAATAAATGAATTTGTCTCATCTACTCAGAAATATAAGTATTTCGCAATCACTTGCTTTGTAAATGTCTATTAGTGTGACAATTTGCTATTTAATTGTTGTTGTTTTTTTACAAATTCTTCTTCACCTTTCTGGAAATTCCATCTTCTTGCCATATCGCTTTCGATTTGCCCCCTGGTGGACTAGTAACAATTTTATGGACTTAGAACGCGAAAATCCTGGGTTCAACTTCCCGCGGTGGACAGAATGCAGATAGACCACTGTGTGGCTTTGCGCTTAATAACAACAAACATACAGACAGGAAGTTATTCTTTTATACTGTCATTTGGTGTAGAAAATAAACTTGAGAATGATAATCACAATGGACCAAATATACACTCGTAGATGACGCAGAAATAGTATAAATTATTTGACGAAAACCTAACAAGTAATTTGTAGCATCATAGCACGAGGTTCAATGAATGAATAAATGGTACATAAAAAAAGATTTTCCTTATCTACAATAAGTTTGTCTGCTCAATCTTGTGTTGAAATCCCGTAAGTCTGCACCGTTAACATTGATTGCTCAATCTTGTGTTGAAATCCCGTAAGTTTGCACCGTTAACATTGATTGCTCAATCTTGTGTTGAAATCCCTTAAGTTTGCACCGTTAACATTGATTGCACAATCTTGTGTTGAAGTCCCGTAAGTCTGCACCGTTAACATTGATTGCTCAGTCTTGTGTTGAAATCCCGTAAGTTTGCACCGTTAACATTGATTGCACAATCTTGTGTTGAAGTCCCGTAAGTTTGCACCGTTAACATTAATCGCACAATCTTGTGTTGAAATCCCGTAAGTTTGCACCGTTAACATTGATTGCACAATCTTGTGTTGAAGTCCCGTAAGTTTGCACCGTTAACATTAATCGCACAATGTTTTGTTGAACTTGATCTCAATCTTGTGTTGAAATCCCGTAAGTTTGCACCGTTAACATTGATTGCACAATCTTGTGTTGAAATCCCGTAAGTTTGCACCGTTAACATTAATCGCACAATCTTTTGTTGAACGTGATCTCTCGTACTTGCATTGTTAACATTGAGTTCTCAATATTGTGTTGGTCTCTCGTATCTTTGCACTTATAACATTGATTGCACAATCTCGTATCGATCTCTTGTACTTGCACCGTTAACATTGATTGCACATTCGTATGTTGTTCACTCGTATTTGCACCGTTAACATTGATTGCACAATCTTGTGTTGGTCCCTCTATTTGCACCGTTAACACTGATTGCCTAATCTTGTGTTGAACTTGACCTCTCGTACTTGCACCGTTAACATACCACCAACTCAGCTGTTTCCAAACCTTATTTTGTATTTTATAAATGTACTTCAAGAATGACCTCTGATAAAATAGAATAAAATAAAATGATTTTCAATGTCTATTTCCATCCCTTGAATATTCACCATTATTAAAACTACCTCTGACGAATTACATCACTTGTGCTGCCCTCTATTATACGATACTGCTTCGCATCATAATTTTTCAGAAGAAATTTTTTAACGAATTATTTTGTGGGCATCTCTGCATTAGATCATTCTGAAATTCTAGATTCCAATGGTTTGCTTCCTTACTTATGAACCTACGAACATGTTCATTCATCAGAGGATCAATCTTTGCCATCAGTTCTACTTTAGCTGAACAATTTCCGTTTCCGTTGTGATTTATCAACAGAAGTTAAAACCTTGAATCATTTCGTAGAAATGTATAACTGTTGCAATTATCATATTAAATAATCAGATAATTTCATATCATAAGACATTCTACACGTAAACTGCTTTTCTAATGAGCCTGTCACCGAACATTCTCGTCCTTTCAACCGTGGGGCTCTATATTGTAACGGTCAATCCCAATTTTAATTGGTAAATAGTAGCCCAAGAGTGGACGGTGGATGGTGTTGACTAGCTGCCTTCCCTCTAGTCTATCACTTCTAAATTAGGGATGGCTAGCACAGATATTCTTCGAAATTCAATGGACAGAAAAAACAAAACAAATCCTCTTGTGATTCTATATATTTGCTACAAACAAAACCTTCCCCAGCCAGTGGCGTTTTCGTACGGCGAAAAAACTATCACAGTAAAAAGAATGAAAACTGCGTCTAGTTTTTAATGATATTTTGTCCATTTTTCATCATTTTCCGAAAATATTTATTCTTTGAAAATCGTCTTCTACACTCATTTTTGTTAGATGGATAAATAATGCCTTTTACAAACGTAACTCTTGTTGCAGTGGTGTAGGAAGTGGGAGGGGGGTAGGCCCCCACTTTTCAACTTGCCCCAGTAAAAATGCATCAAAATTAGAAAAATTACTTTCAAGAAAAGCAGAAGAATACATATAATTTAATCCAGAACTCAGTAGCTTCCAGGGCCTTAAAGTGAGCCCTGGACCCTGGAGCGAACATCCCCTTGCTTCTCTAGGTCAAATAAGCCTCCACTTTTTTGCTTGTCTCCTACACCTCTGGGTGGTCTATATTTGATGGCCATGAACAATATTTGATATCTTATTGTCTTCATTAATCGTTTTTTACAATGTAGTGAGGTCTATACTTCTGGCCTCCAGTGGCACAGCGGCATGTCTGCGGAGTTATAATGCTAGAAACCGGGTTTCGATACCCGAGGTGGGCGGAGCACAGATAGCATATTGTGTAGCTTTGTGCTTAACTACAAACAAACAAAGCTTACTTCTTTTTCGATATCCTTTACTCTCTCCTGGTCGTCGTTCTTAATTCATTGTTAATTGTTGCTTCTGCTGATGTACTAGAAACCAACAATTTATCAAAATATCGTTTTTTTAACGTTTATAGGCGGCTTTCTCTCATCTTTCTTTATTTTTTCAACACGTCAAATTTTGTTCCCTTAGTCATTTACTTATTTTGTGTAGGCCCGGTATGGCCAGGTGGTTAGGGCCCCGGCATGGCCAGGTGGTTAGGGCGCTCGACTCGTAATCTGTGGGTCGCGGGTTCGAATCCCCGTCACACCAAACATGCTCGCCCTTTCAGCCGTGGGGACGTTATAATGTGACGGTCAGTTCCACTATTCGTTGGTAAAAGAGTAGCCCAAGAGTTGGCGGTGGGTGGTGATGAGTAGCTGCCTTCCCTCTAGTTTTACACTGCTAAATTAGGGACGGCTAGCGCAGATAGCCCTCGTGTAGCTTTGCGCGAAATTCATAACAAACAAACTTATTTTGCAAGTAACTATTAATTTAAATAATTATTAATGAATTTTGTTTACTGACGATTTTACTGATTGTTTTATTCCTCCCAACTAACACGTATACTATTTTTCTGTTTAAGTTTTTCGTTGGGTTAATTCTGTTTTTGAATTATATGTCTTTATCACTTGCCATCTGTTCCGCGCATGTTTTATTTATAACAGTTCTTCCACTACGGAACGCTTGTACGCCTTCCTTCAAGACGGATCTCGAGCGTGTTTCCACTTAACCGATAGGTGACGTAATTGACTCGCGCTTGTAATAACACGACATGCAATAATAATTACAGGTATATTATGCAGGCTGCGCGGGCTATCTGGGCATGTACGCAAAAAAAGTTAGATATAACAAAACAATTATAGGGAAAATTATGATCGAAACATATGGGTTTTAAAGTTAATAATTCGTTATTAAAATGTTCTTCGGCAAGTGATGAAAATCAAATCGATGATAACTTTCTAAAGTTTAAAATGTACTCGTGTAACATGACATCTGAAAATGTTTTGAAAAACAAAAAAAACCATGTTATTCATACCAGAGTCTACATCAGTGTTGTCATGTACACGTGCTGTGTTTGCACTTTCAAAACTAAGTCGAATAAAATTGTATTAACTTGTCACAGTAGAAAGTTGAAGTTGTTATGGTAACATATTTCATTTCTTACTTTCCGTTCTGATGCTTAGTTGGATTTCTTTCTTTAACTTAATTCGTAGTTCTCAAACGGCCGCTTTTACAAAATTTTATTATTTATTCTCCGAAAATCGTCTTCTGGACTTGTTTTCGGTAGATGAATAAATAACGCCTTTAACTTTTAAAGGTCCATGTAACTCTTGTTCCAGGAAAGGGGACGGCCCCCTACTTTTCAAGCTGGTTATAAAAACACTTATTTTATACATCTAATGCTTAAATCAAGTAGGGTTAAGTCTGTGGTAAAGCAGATCTATTGTAAATCAATTACTGCTTCGAAAGTTAGTGTTAACATCACCAACGAAAGTTAGTGTTAACATCACCAATGAAAGTTAGTGATAACATCACCAATGATTTTTTTGTATATTATCTTCCAATACATTATTTATTTTTTGTCAGAGAGAGAGAGCGTAACACTCAGATTTTTTTTTTCTGTTTTGGTTGTTTTTAAGCACAAAGCTACACAGTGGGTTATCTGAGCTCTGCCAAGTACGGGTATCGAAATACGATTTTTAGCGTTGTTAGCCTGCCGATTTACTGCTGAGCCACTAAGGGAGGTAGGGCTTATTTTTTTCTCTGAGTCGATATTTCAGAAATACACACCGCAAAGAAAGAGCTTTAGAGGTATTCTTTAACCAGGCTAACTATATGATATTCTTATATACAGAAGTCTGTCTCTATAACCAGGCTAACTATACGATATTCTTCTATACAGAAATCTGTCTCTATAACCAGGCTAACTATACGATATT